>NW_020209283.1:0-102252 GCF_003025095.1 Trichoderma harzianum CBS 226.95
TTTTTTAAAGTCCTTAGATAGGACTGTAAATAAGAAAATTATAGTTATTTTATTTAATAGTTAGTTAAATAGAATAAGGGTTTACGGTGGTTAAGTACCTAAAAGGTAGGGTACCTGTAGATGTAGGAGGGAAGCTTAAAAGATAATTTATAAGACCTAGGTGTGACGAACCGGGTCCTATAGGCACTATAGGTTAGCTGTTTCCAAGGGACAAACCTTAGAGTGGTTCTATGGTTTATGTTGGCGGAGCGATCAGGTCGGTAAACAGGCAATCTTATCACCAGCTAGTAATACAAATAAGAGTAAATATCTAAGTTCCAATCTAATTATATTATAAACGCTGTAATAACAACTGGCTATTTAAGTATTTTAATAAGTAACATAAAATGGACTTATATATCCAATCATATACTCTAGATCGTGTTAAAAAGCTAGCTTTCCTAGCTTTCCTATAGTAAATTATTTAAAAAGCTAGCTTTCCTAGCTTTCCTATTAAAAAATACTAATAATCCTAATTAATCTATTAGCCTATAGTTAATCCAGTTCCGGCCAACCTATTAGCCCCTTATTACAACCTTAAGAGTCAGGTTATAACACAATTCTCCCCCTTTTATTAGTCTTATCCTCAAGACCTAATTAAGGTAGTATATAAGTATCCACTCCTATTCTATTAGTAAGTACCGTAATCCTTTTTTATTTTACCTTTGTTTTTCATTTCTTTATTATAGCTAATTACAAGCGTAAGCGTAATAATAAACCTATTTCTAAGCAAAAGAAAGAAAAGCGTAAAAGCCTTACTAATACTATACTAAAGAATTCTATCCTCATTATAAAATCATACACTTACTATAAAAAGCAAGGCTGCAATTATATTACCTTAGAGGAAGATTTCCGTCAGTATTTTTCTTACGTTTAAAATCAAAAATCTTATTACAAAGCATTCGGTCTTACCCCGCAATAAATACATAAGGTAGTAACTTATTATTTAAAATTAAATAAAAAGCTTAAAGAAGCGGAAGAGGCGTAGCTTAAGGCTAGTGCCCAAGTAAAACGTCTTCGTACTCAGAAACGCAAGTAGTCCAAGCAGATAAAGCGGGCTATTACTTATAATATTAACAATTTAGAGGAATTAAAGTATATTAAGCAAGAGGAGCGGGAGGCTTAAGAAGCGGAGGCGGCTCGTCAGGCTAATACATCATTACCTAATTTATCTAGTCCTATAACTTAGGGTTCCGCAGTTAATACTATTAATTAAGACGCTTTTAACCCTTCTTTACTAAACCTAGACTTTAGTAGAAGTTATTTATAAGGTCTTTTAAGTATTTAAGGTCTTTAATAGTTTACTATAATTTTTCTATTTTATTATAGCCTTTCTATTTCACCAGGTATTTAGTTTATTAGGTATTTTTATTAAATCTTATTATTTTAAGCTTCTTAACTTCATATTTAAACTCTTCGCTTTAGATAATAATTTTATCCTATATAACTTTACCTATTTCTTTATCTACTAATACTTTTTCCAATAGCAAAATATAGAAATTCAAATACACAGTTCTTCTTTATTTCCCTAGGGTAAGTAAAAGATCTATTTTATAATTAATAAGTCCGATTTTCTTTATAACTTTATAAAGTCTAAGTTTCTTAAAATCAAGTTTATTACTTAGCCTATTTATTTTAATATTTAGCTATTTATTATTTCGCAAGTATTAAAGTAGGTAGACTATATCTCCCTCCTTAAAGATTAATCCTCTAATCCTTCTTATATCTGCAAATTTAGCCATTCATTATCTAACGAATTTAAGTTATACTTGCAATTCTTAATACAGTTCTTTAAGTTTATCAGCTATAATAATAGCTTTACTAGTATTTTCTCCTTTAATAGGTAGCTAATGTAAATCTAGTTTAAACCTATAGTTTACGTAAAACAGTAAGTAGTTTATAAATTCTACTAGCGTACTATTATAAAATACTTAAGCAGTTAATAAGTATTCTACCTAATTATCTTAGTTAAAGTTAACGTAGCATTATAAGTAAGTTTTAATAATTTAGTTAATTTATTCCGTTTATCTATCTATCTGTAGGTAGTAAGCTATACTAGCTTTATATTTTAGTCCGATTTATACTATAAGTAATTACTAAAATTTTAACATAAACGTTAATCCTCTATTAGAGATAATCTTATTTAGCAGTCTATAGTTTACGTAAATGTATTAGAAAAATACATAGGCTAAGTCTTCTATAGAGCTTTTTTCTTTTACCAGGATAAAATAAGCCTTTTTTAAAAGTCAGTCAACTATTATAAAGATACTATCCTAGGTATTATTAGTTATAGGTTCTTTTAAAGGTAGAAGCTTTATAATATAGTTAAACGTTATTAATTCCCAGTTTCTAACTAAAACCAGTAGGGGTTATAGTTTTCTATAAGGAAGATAGCGTAATACCTTAGCTCGTCCGTATATTATATATTCTAATATAACCTTCTATACCTATTTCTTAATACCTTTAAATTTAAAGTATTATGTAATTTATTATATAGTTTTTCTAATTTTATAATATCTATTAAACTTATATACGTAGACTGATTTTACTACTTTACTTTATAAGTCTTCTAGTACCTAGATAAGTCTATCTAACGTTAGGTATCCAGTATCTATAAAAACGCCTTCTAGGTATTATTCATTCTCCTAGTTCTTAACGTATTCCTTTATATCGTTAATAATTAGATCATCTATCTTAATTTAGTATAAGGTATTAATCAATTAGATAACTAGGTCTCCGTACTAGTTTTTCTCTAGTATTTAGGCTTTAACTTCCGGGATTTCCTAGAAGTAGTCTAGGCGTCTGCTAAATATATTAGCATATCTATTATCTAATCCGCTGCAGTGTTTAATAATAAGCTTAAACTTAGAAAGTCGCTTATAGTACTTAACTTATCTATAGAATAATTCTTATATTATTATAAAGTAAGTAATATTCTAGTAATCTATAAGGATTATTACTAAAAATTAACTTCCTTTATAGTAGTATCTCTAATACTGCTTACTAAGCGCTTAGTATATAACCATAAACTCTTTATCGTAAATAGGATATCTAAGTTCTAGTCTATTTAGTTTCTTAGAAAAGTAGGCAATAGGCCTAAGTTTCCCTTTTTCGTCTGGTTGGCTAAGTACTCCACCGATTGCATAATCCAAGGCATTAGTTTCAATAGTAATAGGCTTATTTAGGTTAAACATCATAAATACTAGTACACTTATAAAAGCTTGTTTAAGGTATTTAAAAGTAGCTAAAGCGTCTTATGTTAATTTAAATTTAACGTCTTTTTTTATTAAGTTTGTAAATAGCGTAGCAATTTTCGAGAAGTCTTTAATAAAGTGTTAGTAATAGTTAGTAAATCCTAGGAAGCTTTATACTTACTTAACGTTTTCGGGCAGCTTCTAGTTGTTAATTGCCTTAAGTTTCTTAGGGTTTATTTAAACTTTGCCTAGGGTAATAATATATCCTAAAAATATAACCTTCTGTATATAAAAGTTGTATTTCTTAGGTTCCACTAGGAGTTTATTATCTTAAAGTATTTATAATACCTTCTTAACGTATTCCTTATATTTTTCTAAGTTCTTAGAGTAGATAAGGATATTATTAAGGTATATAATAATAAAATAATCCACGTAGTCTTATAACATATAGTTAATTATTTTCTAAAATGTCGCAGGGGTGTTAGTTAATCTAAACTATATAACATTATATTTATATAGTCTGTATTAGGTTCTGAAGGTGGTTTTCTATTTGTTACTTTTCTTTATATAAATAAGGTTATAGGCTCCTTTAAGGTTTAATAAAGTAAAGACCTTGGCTCCTGTAAGCTAATCTCTGATTTCTAAAATCAGTAGTAACAGTATAATATTTTTCTTAGTTATTATATTTAATTATTAGTAATCTATAATAAGTTAAAGTTTACTGTTTTTCTTAGGTATAAATATAACTAGGGCTTTTGCTAAGGATTTAGAAGGTTAAATATAGCCTTTCTTTAGCTAGTCTTTAATTTATTTATTAAGTATCCTAAGTTTAGTAGTACTAAGGTTATAGATTTTATTAAACGTTAGGACTTTATTGTTTATAAGCTTAATCTTATAATCCCATTAGCTATATTCTAGTAGTCTAGTGTTAAATTCTTCGTTAAAAACTAGCATATACTAAAGGTCTATTAGTACATTCCTTAAACATTCTAATATCTATTAGTTTCAGTAGTATAATTCCTTAACCTTTTATATAATTAAGTTTAGAAATCTAAGCTATTTCTTTTTAAATTTCTTAACATATTTAATTATTTTTAGGAATTTCTTTAGCTCCTTAAATCATACTTATTTTATAACTTTTCTCTTTTCCATATATTTTTATATTTCTTTATTTAATACAGGGGTTACCGATCCTATCGTCAGGGATATTATAGCATCCTATTAATCCTCCTAATCTAATTACAGTATATCTCTAAAATCAATTAGTTTAGGGCAAGTTTGCTATCTTACCTAGCCTTTAATCTAATTAATATTAAGGTTACGTAACTTAAGCTAATTATATCCTAAGAGTATATTATATTTTATAATATTTATAATATTGAAACTAAATATATCTTTAATTTCACTAAACCAGATCTCAAAAAGATCAGTCTTGCAGTTAACAGTTCTATTATTATAGGTAAATTATTATTTCTTAATACTTATAAAGGTATATAATTTCTCCTTCTTATAATTATCTAACTATAGGTAGTTAACTAGTTAAGGCATAATATAGCTTATCGTAGCTCTAGAGTTTATGTAGACTATAATTGGATATCCTTCTAAGGTACCTAGTACTTAAAATTTTTATAGTTTCTTTCCTTCTGTAAGGGTATTTAGGTTATAGTAGGTTGTATTATTAGCACTGTTGTAATAATTATTACCGTAAGGGTTAATATTAATATTATCTAGGTCTAAGGTAATCTATCTTGGTTCTTTATTTTAAATATTATAGCATTTGCACTAGGTATATCTAGGCTTAGGTATATATCTAATAGTAAGCTTATAGTATTTCTAAAGGTTATTCTAGTTAATTCCTTATAGTTTATTGTTATTACTATATTTTATAAAGTTAAATCCTTATTATTCTAGTTTATAAGTAATATATACAAGGGCTTAGTATTAGTACTAGTATTTTTTATAATGATCTTTATTACAGAGTGTGAATTCTTTTTATTTATATTCAGCAGCTCTATAATCCTTATACTATTTATTAAGCTTAGTTATAATATATTATTTATATAGTAGTAGCTTACAGTTAATAATATTAGCTTTATTATATTAGTCTATAAGCTAGATATTATTAATAAAGTAAATAGCTAATTCTAATAACTTAGCCACTGGGTATTCGTTTACATTAGTCTTAATATATTATTAAAACTGATTTCCAGGTAATTAGATCTAGTCATAGGCAGTACTTAAATTAATCTATTTAATCTATCCCTATTATTTAAGGAGTTTCTGGTGGTCCTCAGGTTCCTTATATTATATAATTTTATTATAGCATTAGTTTTCTTTAATAATACCTTATATTCTATATCGGTCTTTATATTATTCCTAGTCCGCTGTAGTTATTTTATAAAGATAATAAATACTTTTAGGTTCTACTAACCTATATTAGTTACATATACGTTTCTTAAGGTCGTTAATTTCTTCCTAAGTTATTCCTTCGCAAAGGTTATATTACGTCGGAGGCACTATATCTAAAAAATCCTCGTTATACTAGCGTATAACTTTATTTTATTTCTATTCTTAGAATACCTCTTCCTTATCCTTAATTTTATTATTTTATTCTTACTTATTAAATTTTTATTAAATAAGTTATTTAACGTAGCTAAGGTCCTCTTAGGTAACTTTTTTAAACGTGTTTAAGGTTTATGTACGCCTTTTAGGGTACTATTCTAATTTTTGTTTATCGCTACAATAGGTCTAATAGTTATTATTATAGTACACTAAGAAGTATAGGATATTATAGTCTTCTAAGGGTTATATAGTATTAATAGCTTAGTTTTCCTTAGGCTCTAGGACAGGCGTAAATTTTTTATTTTTTATTTTTTTAGCGGGCTTTTAATAGTACTTTTTCATATATCCTTTTTCTCCGCAGTTATAATATTCAACGTTCTTACGTTATACCTTAATAGTGCTAAGGTCTATTAGGCCTGGTCGTCTATTGTTATATATAGTAAAATCCCTCTTCTTTCCTTAGTTAGTATTATTTCTAAAGTAAAAGTATTTTAGGATTATCTTTTAGGGGTTTCCTTCTCACTTACGTTTTTATCGCCGTTAGAATTATTATTTATTAATATAAGTGGCTTTTTCTATAAATACATTAAGAATATTAGGTTTCTTATCTTTAGAAAGTTTATCTTTAACATCTAAATTAAGTCCTTAGTAGTAAAGTATACGCTATACTTTGTCGTTTAGGTTAGTCCTAGCAGCTAGGCGTATAAAAGCAGTAGTATACTTTATATAAGGTCCTTTTTATTTAATTTAAAGAAGTATATCTTCTGCTTCTTTAAACTTATTAACTTTTCTATATAGTTTTTTAAACTATTTTTTAAACGTAGCGTAATTATTAAACAGGTCGAGTATATATTATTTCTTAGGAGTCTTGGTTTACTTATAGTCTCTGAGGTATAGTTTAAACCAGTCCTTAGCGGTTTTAGTCAAACAGCTTCCTACAGTTTAAATTCTTATAACGTTATCGGCTATAGTAATTAGGAAGTAGCTAAAGTAGTTTCGCATATTAGTAAAAAACTTCTAGATCTGCTTAGGGTCTTCTTTAAACTTATCTAGTAGTGCTAGTTTAATAATTTCTCCAGGTTCCCGTTGTTATACTATAGGGGCTAGGTTAACTATGGGATTTACTACTGGTTATACCACTGGTGGTTATCCTTATAGTATTTAAAGTTATCCCGTAAGTCTTTATATAGTAGCAGCTTATTATTACATAAGGTTTTCTAAGTTCGCAAGTCTCGCCAGGGCAGCGTTTTCTTATTACACCACAGTAGGGTCCTCTTAAGTCTCATTAGGGTTAACATCCTGCATTTAATCAACTATTATATCTTATTACCCATAGGTCTAAGGTAACCGTCTAAACAAAAGTTATTATCATATAATAAACCAGGTCCTATAGGCACTATAGGTTAGCTATTTCTAAGGGATAAACCTTAGAGTAGTTCTATAGTTTATATTAGCGGAGCAATTAAGTCAGTAAACAGGCAATCTTATCACCAGCTAGTAATATAAATAAAAGTAAATGTCTAAGTTCTAATCTAATTATATTATAAACGCTGTAATAACAACTAGCTATCTAAGTATTCTAATAAGTAACATAAAATAGACTTATATATCCAGTCGTATACTCTAGATTATATTAAAAAGCTAGCTTTCCTAGCTTTCCTGTGGTAGATTATTTAGAAAGCTAGCTTTCCTAGCTTTCCTATCAGGGAATGCCAACAGTCCTGATTAGTCTGTCGGCCCATAGTTAATCCGGTTCCGGCCAACCTGTTGGCCCCTTGTCGCGACCTTAAGAGTCGGGTCGTGACACTAGGTACTAATAATAGCAAACACAAGACGGAAAAACATACAGGTTAGAGATTATATTTAACCAATGACCGATACAATAATGTCGTTGCGGCCGCTGGTTTGCGGCCGTGGCTAGGGTGTAAGACGGAACACAAAGATTAATTTGTCTCTGCCAGAAATGTCCGATTACAAGTACGAGTAGAGGACGCCTATGCAGCAAATCCAGGGTCTTGACGTCTGGTAAGCCACTATTCCCCCAACGGACAGCATTCCTTACCTATGCTATCTCACTGCAAGGTATATAGGCAGGGAAGCGTTACAGCGCCCCATCAGGAGCCTTACAATGGGCTAATACGATGCCTTGATATTTCCATAGTGGAATTCATTTTAGGAGACAAATTAAGCTTATATAATAAGATGTAAACTTTAAAAATTAGCATATAGAGACATCAAACTCCCTGCTCTATGGGCAAGACTCATGATAAAAAATGAGTACTTGGAATCCGCGGATCACTGGGATGGTTTTCTCCTGCTGACAATTATGACCAACGGAATATTTATTCTATTGATGTGGATCACCTTGCCCATACGGCCATTTGCGCTTCAGATGACAAACTGTGATCTTTACATCCCCGTAGACCGCCTACGGGCATATTAGATTGCTCATGTTTGTTGCGGAGCATCATTAGAATTACCGCCAACCAGTTTCACCCGTTCATTTGGTTGCCAAAAGTCATATATCATCTCTCCAAAAGATGATCATTATCACCGAGACTCATTAAAAGGTGAATCACGAAAGTCTCAGACTTACTGATGCAATGGAGGTAGGCGAAATGAATCTTAAGCTAGTAGTCGATCATAAAGATAATCTGCTTGACCCGTTAACAGTCGGTGATTGCTTTTGTTTGCATCTAAAAGATTCGCTACACCGAGTATTATATCCGATAACGTAACCTTTGGAGTTCCATAATGCCGAGATGCCAGGGTAATGGCCAGCCAAATTGATGGCTTCGATGGCTTCATGAAGGCCACTTTGCGTATACCTGGCCATAAGAACCGCTAGCTCTTACCTAAAGGATGTGAGTGAACAAAAGCATGGTTACAGGTCTTTCGACATGCGTGTGATTGGAATTTAGCCAAACAAACATGAAGAGGCCCGGAGTAGATATCAGGTAATCGTTTAAGATCACGGCCTGTCGGCTGAGATCACGGTCGGTCGGTTAGGAGCCCAGTTATATGGCTGTCATCTTGCTAGCACTAAATGTGGTCTTATGGCCAGCGAAAGGCATCGAAGCCGGTGATCGGGCCATCATCTCCAGCAGCTATATCGAATCCTCTCTGAATCTCTTTCTCCGGGGGTTCTACCCGGTACAAATGAAGGATTTATTTGTCTGTCACGGGTTCTATCTCCCTCGTAATACTCTTGGCGGGCGTGTTCACCGGACAGGAGAATAAGAATTGGCCGGTCCTCTGCATTATAAAAGTCGAGGTTGTTCCCTACGAGATTGAAGTTTTTTGGCATCTCTAAGTTGAGAACATATTTCATCGATCGCCAATATACCACTTCGAGGACTTGTCCATTACACTCCGCTATACTACTACCTTGTATCTTGTAAGCACCAAGATCCCCGCGCCTGTTCTTACCATATGAAGCCACATAAGACTAACATTCCGAGGCAGCATCAACCATATTTACTTCTCGATTGCCACAATGCAACTATCCACCATTCGCGGCTTGCTTCTTGTTGTAATGGCTTCGTCAGCATATGCGGCAAGGACTGGCTGCAACGATGGTGAAGTTGCTGTAGGAACATCGCAGACTTGTGGTATCGGATCGCCAAGAGGAGGGCCAAGCTGTAATGACGTTCAAGCCGCTATTTATGCCAACGACTGCGGTATCATCAATAGATCAGATCACGAGGACCCTTGTGCAGGAGGTCCGGGAAACCCAGGCGTCAAATGGATTCATCCTGGCACTGTTGGATGCACAGCAGATGGTACTCCTTCACTCATCCAAACGGAAGGCGGTTTCTTTGGGAACTGCAGACGAGTGAACTCGAACTGTAGCCCAGCTCCGTTCATCTTCCAATTTGCATCTTGGTGCTGCCCCAGGCTCTGAGGACTTGTTTGTTTGCTCCGGCGGAGAGATGTGAATCCAGTCTCGTTGGGGATTTGGACGCACTTGAACATGACAGACATTAGTCTTAAACTATTGCTTACTTTCTATGTTTTCTCTTTGGACTCAGCGACATTTGAGGATGCAAGATATATATCGTTGTTACAAATGAAACTGAATTCTCGTATATTCCAGCGACCCGTTTTCTATAAGTAGCTGCAATCATTTTCTTGTACTGACATGTTTAGTCGATAGTCGTGCAGCGCATTTAAACTCTAGGTGTAGATTTTCCCACTAGACTAGGCCAATCATATGAAGTATGTCTATGTCAGACAAAATAGCTTGAATCCAACTAGCCGTTCCTTAACTTTTAGTATCTAAATCCAAGTATCTAAGCCAGGTGCGTATTGACGAGGTACGCCATGCCACTCCTCACGGTGATTGTGTTCAATCAAGCAATCGAACAATGGGGCCCAAATAAGTGTCATAATCACCGGGCAGAGTCTCGTCGCCACCCCACCTCAACACACTGAAAAACCACCGGTAGTCACCAGAGCCAAGTGTAACATTTGCACCGCTGTCGGTTGTCACCGTGAAATTTTTCCCTTGGATATATACACTGCTCGACGGTTGCCAAAGCCCTTTAGTTATCCAGATACTACCGTAGCTTGGCTTGCCAAACAGAGTCGAACTTAGCTCATTAGTAGAGGGAAGGTATGTATAATTGGCAGGGACAGTGAAGTTGACAGCATTGACGCGTGCCGTAAGGGTGGTGTTTGCTGGAACGATATCCGCCCTCAAAAGCGTCGTCCATCCCTGGACAGATAGGCTGAAGGCATATGATGCAGACAATTGTACAGCAGAAAAGCCATCGTTATAATTGCTGTTACCACTTTTATCTGGGAATGAGAGCCAGGGAAGACCGGGGGATGTGGTTGTGGCTGCCAGGAAAAATATGTAGTCCATATTATACGGCGAGTAGGCCGGACCAATGTATGGAATGCTGAGATTCGCCCCGTTCTCTGGGACTATATCAATATAGCCCGAGAAGAGGGGCAACCGGGCTATGCTGACGGCGAGATTTGGAGGAGACAGACGCAGAGAGATCTCTTTTGTCTCACCAGGTCCTAGCTCGAAGGTAGGGCTTGCAAACTCTACTGTCCCAAAACTAGGAAGTTGGTTCACCTCGGGATAGCCAACTCTCTCATACACATATCCTGCTGGGCGATGGCCGAGACTATATGTTTGGGTAGCTTCCCCACTATTTTGAACAGTGAAGTTAACTAGACCGAACGAAGTGCGGTTGTTATCTGTAACGGCGAGCTGTCCAAGAGAAACATGTGTGGCTGATGTGATGGCATCGTAAACATTGACTAGGCCAGCTCCCTGCTGAGCGGTGGTTGCCAACATGCTTGTGTTCCATATCCAGGGAGTTGGTCTAGCTGTGGTCTGCAAAGAAACCAAGATCTCGTCAACAGATAATTGAGGGAACTGGGCCTTGACTAGTGCATAACAGCCGGCGATATATGGTGTTGCCATAGACGTTCCAGAGATGACGCCGTAGCTGCCAATACTCTCTGGGAACGTGGAAAGGATGTGGCCACCGGGAGCCACAATCTGTGGCTTGAGCTCAAATGTACGCCTAAGCGGTCCCCAGTTGCTATATCCATCCACCATTCCGCCCATGCTCATTGGAGGGTTGATGTAAGTCGAGTTATGAAAAAGTAACTTGTACTTCTTATATCCTCCAGCCTTAACGTAATTGCTGTAAAACACATCTGAATCAGGTTCGATCACGGTAAATGGTTTAGTACTTCCGTTATTAAATCGGTAAGGCAAAATACCCTCGTAGTCTTTGTAAAAGGGATTTGTGCTGCTGTTGTAAAAGCCGAATAAGTATGGTGGGCTTGTGCTGCCGCAGCACACGACGTCTGTCAACGGACAGTTGCCGGAAACACTTAGAGCGATGATGGTAGTGCTGAGGTTCCCTGATGTCTGAATATCCTGGAATATTGAAGGCCAATCGAACGACCCACATGAGCTACCCGTTAGGAAGTACACGTCAAGTCCAGCGGGAGGAGCCGAAATAGGATATACTGATGAATAATGAATCTCTGCACCAAATTCATCTATCGCTGTGTAGATGAGTGGAAAGTTCGAGTTAGCAACTGAGCCAACCGATATAATACTTGTTAATTCACTGGGGAGTGTCTCCTGATAGAGGTTGTCTGCGTTCTGCGACTGAGATGCATCATTTCCCATGGCGACAACAATAGCAATGCCGGCGTCTTTGATCTGTTGTGCAGCACTTGCTACAGGATCGTATGTTGGCAATGACCCAACCATTCCCTCAGGAAGAGACAAAGACATGCTGATAACATCAACGCCGTCATCCATGGCTTTGAGCATTGCCGCCAAAACAAGGTCACTCGAGCCACCTGGTCGCTCCCCTCCTGTACTACTGCAACCGAAGATGCGATAGGCATACAAGGATGCTTCAGGGGCTACGCCAGTTATGGGGAAGCCGTCAGGAAGTTCCAATGGGTCCATGCCCAAGATTCCTAATGCCTGTTGTTAGATCACTGCCTGGTTGATACGGTTCTGATATGTTCTGGTTTACAAACCTGCTACATGCGTCGCATGATCTGACTGGGAACAATCAGAGTACGGGTCGCTGCTTTCAGCCAAGACTCCCGCGTCTGTTATAAAAGAGTAGCCCCCGGCAACCTTGTAACCAGGACCGAAACCTCCGCCTAGAGCTGGGTGCTTATAATAAATGCCAGTATCAACGAAGGCAATCTTAACACCCTTTCCCTTGAAGCCCGCAGCATGAGCTTTGTCAACACCGCCCATTCGGAGAGTGAAACCCAAATCTTCAGTAGTTTCTTCCCGACGTGCAATCGATGAGAATTCTCCTCGCTTTGTGAGTGCTGAAAGGTCTTCTGAAGAAGCTATCGAGCTGCTTTTAATCGGTGGTAGCTCATATTGGACGATATCTGCAATGCCAATAACGCCTGGAATTGCTGAAAAGCTCGACTTTACAGCCTCCAAATCACTGCCATCAGATATATCGACGGATATTCCAGTAAAGATTCCGCTCGTGTTGAAGGTGCGGCGGACGGTATAGTTGATACCACGGGCACTCTCGGTAAACGCATCAAGAGTCGTTGTCTTCTCATCCAGCTCGATGATGAAGGCTCCTCCGGATTTTTCTTGGGCCCCCGCCACCAGGACGGCCGCCAGAGGAAGTAAAAGTGATTGTAGGAGGAGCATGGCCGAAACTCACAGCCAAGGCCAAGAACTAAGAGGATACTTGCTTGGCCAGCAAATCGCCGTTGGCATGCCAGTCTCAACCTTCTGAGTTCCAATGGTTGTCTATATATACATTTTATACTCTCAACCTTACCCTTTCACGGATGTAAATATCTCATGGGCAGCTACACAGTTGTAGGCAGCATCAATATGCCTACGGTAGTTATTCCCTGCCTGTATCTTCAATAGGCCTTGGCCTGTTCTAACCAATTTCAGTGTAGACACTCAGTTGGATGGACCATTTTGGCAGCTGGAAAAGCTCTAAGGACCACAGGCCAGGTCGAGAACACAAAATGAAGAAGTACCTGGCTTGAGTTGCTGTAATAGGAATGGTAGAGCCCAACCATTCAGAAGAACTGGAAGGTTGAGTCCAAAAACGGTAGGATACAACATCTCTCAGGCGTTTGCCAAGGCGCGATATTTGGAGCGTGACATGGGTAAGACCAGGGTTACATCCCAGCCAGATCCCAAAGTTTGCGATAAGTACTAATCAAAATGATAAGACCCTACGGAATAATTAGATGGAGATACGAGAGTGACCACACAATTGCAGAAGATAGGTGAAAGCGGGGGATTCTAAGATGAATTTTGTTGAATCTACCCTGTAAATACGAGAGTTTGCGTCAAAAGTTCAGGACTTGTGCATCAAGAAGAGGGGCTGGAATCCATAGATATCAGAAGCAAAAGAGGGGATATCGACTTGCTAAGATACCAAACAATTGTTTGTCGCAGCGGCAAGGCCTGCGTTATATCAGAATCTTCATTTTAAGACATTTTCGGAGATATCTAGGCCGAATACGCGACACACTTGGAAGTTGGGTTTCCTTTCGAAAACCTTCATATTCTGACTTGCACGAACTGGTTGTACTTCAGATTGTACCTAGTCCGTGGCGTCATCTGTTTTCCGGAAATCTTCGAAATAGATTAACTGAAAATCTCCGCCAATATCCATCACATTGCTACCTTGTCTGAGCATCCCTTGCTATTTCTTCTCCCGAGACAGCAGAAAAGACGCAGAATGACAAGGATTCTAAGCGGCACATCCAAGCTACGGCCTGTCACCATAACCCACCACTCTGACGTCAAGGCATGGCATACGGAGGATATCTCAGCTCAACAACCGGTAGTCATTGGCGCGATAGACGAAGGAGAACTCCAAAGAGGCAGGTGCTGGAGCTTTCGCTTTACAACGGCATGCTTGTTGCATCGTTAGCTTTGCTTGAGCACAACTAGTTCGCTAAGTATATCCTTTCTCGGTGCATTGTGGAGTGACAGTCGTCTTATTCGGTACTAGCTTTGACGAATGCGCGTAGAGAGAGAGATAGTGGCACAAGAGAGTGTTTTATTTGCGTGCCTGTGGCTTGTGGATCATCTGCAGTGTGATTGATTATCAATCAGTAGCGTTAATATTGGATGAGGGGAAAGGTTTTTATCACTGCTTCCAATGTAAAGAGAGCATGTGACTTCACCTGTAGTTGGAAAGAATGAAGCTATACCAATTGACATCAAGGTTTTACTTTAATTTGGTAGGTTACCATGGGCTTCAATATCACTTTAGTTGATGCAGGTATGTACGTTCCAAGCTAGAGCCAAGTTGAATGATCTATAACATGGAAAATCCGAAGCAGGACCCAAGGTCAGGAGTTCAACATCAAACTAACAATAGACGGAGCCATATGGGCAGTGCTGCATCTCGAAATGATAGACGATTTAGCTATTTGGCGATTTCTCTGGTATAGTTACAATGGGTGAGAAGTTCGAAAAGGCGGGTGTAGCGATAGGGCTTAGTTTCTTGAATTTGGCGTCCTAAGTATTCTAGAACATCAAGCAGAGATCTAACTTAGGCATTACGCTCAGTATGACTTCCTTGCCAATGTTTTAAACAAAAGTTTGGTCAGCCCGACCAGGCTGCCTGCTACCATATCTGAGTTGACTGTACAATACTTGATGCTATCAAAGAAATCGGTGCTACAAAGCATATTTTGCTTAACGGCGGTCTTATGTATTTGTATTCTCTATTTACTGTCATGTGGAACAAAGAGTCCTTCGGCCTACCTTCATCTCAAGAACAGGGATCGGCGATATATAACGTCTAGCCTTTCTGTAAGCGCTAGCCGGCCCCCAGTTCTCTGGCGCCGACCTGGAAAATTGGGTCCATTTGATGCTAAATGCCCCGTAGTAACGGCTCGCACAAGATGCCCGACGGAATGTACGCTTCCAACTTCTTGGATTGGTACGAGACTTGGTTCTCCAGTCTGACCCACACGTTGATACTACTCGGCGTAGCAATCTGCCATTGGTATACTGCAGGTACAGGAATGGATCATAGACTACAAACTACTCGGCGTAGTACGTTGTATTTTGGGACCAACGGTGGCGATCTTGGGTCCCAGCCCGTAAGTATACGGTGCACAATATACGGCATATACGGGGCATATACGGATAGTAAATCGACAAAACGTAGAGGGTAACGCATGTAACATTGGTCAAATTGGAATTAAAATTACGTATGTATGACAACAAAGAGGAGGTTGGGTATTCCAGGCTTTGCAAGAAATAGACGTAATTACCGCCTTGCCGTTTCATAATCAAGCCAGGGACCTACTCCTCTTCACAAACTCCAGAGCGTATTGCAGCACTTCTTCCCACCCTTTCTCATTGACAATGCCATGCTGAAACATCATTTGTTAGCAAAATTGCTACCCATAGAAATGTGAGTTCTGAACTGATGTAGGTGTCTTGATAAGGAAGATATAGTTTCGTAAAATGTGTATCTTGGTTCAGTCAAAATGATGATAAATAGCCTTACCGAGCGGCGTTCGAATTCTTTGTACTCAACAAATCCACTTCCTTTCTGGTATGCCTTGAGCTCTTTCTTCACAGTTTGTGGTGGCACAACGTGATCGTTAGAGCCTGAAATCAGGAGTAATGGCGCGCGGTCACTTTTGTCAAAGTTCACGTGCAACACTCCTTTTGGATGCACGATACCACCGATGGCACCTTGCCAGAGTACATGGGCAATGCTAGGAATAGAGTACCGGTCATATAAAGCTTTGCTCTCTTCTTCTGACACCGCATTTCCAAAACAATAGCGGAACTCCGACTCCGAGATTTTGACGGTGCTTTCGTAGTCAAAGGGATTAGATAGCACTGGCAGAGTGGCCCTCACCGTGCTGAGAGGCAGTGCAAAGACGCCGGCTGGGTTAGCTGGACAAATGGCGATGCCGACAGATCCAAGGCCGCGAGAGAGAAGTATCTGCACAAATAGTCCACCAAAGCTATGGCCGATGATTATAGGCGGCTCCGGCAGACGTGTAATAATATCTGTGTAATGGTTGCAGATTTCATCGATACTCTTGTTTGCCATTGGCTTTGGGTCATCACGAATTTGTTGTGGTGTCCGGTCGTCGACACCGGGCCAACCTGGGGCAAGAACTGTGTACCCTTTGCTTTTGAGATGATCGATCCAATACTCCCAGGAGAGGGGGGTCATCCAAAGACCGTGGATGAGTACAATGGTGCCATTTGAGATATTGTCACTGGTCATTCTGCAAATGTAAAAATCCAGAGCTCAATACTTATAACAAAATAAAGTGACATTCGCTGAGAATCCTACCGTGCAAGCTATAGAGCGGTGAAAATCATGAGCGAACGTAGGGATATATATCACCTGTGAGGTTAGTGGGGGGCTTACAGTTGGCACATCATTTTGATTTGTCTCAATCTCGTATAATAATCTCTCTTCAAAGGGCTTCGAACGGCTTGGATAGCAAACACTCAAATTTGAAGAATGTCGCTTAACAATGGGGTACACCTGAGAAATTAAATCCTTTAGGCTGATCCAGTCATCCATCAGGAACGCCTAGGAGGAATATTAGTTCTCAAATAGGCCAATAGATGTTACAATGCTACAACACCAATAGAATGCGCTCGTATGCGTTGTATTATACCTTGATAACCCTATAAGTACACTATTGGTCAGGTGATGCAAACGTAAGACACTATCACAAGGGGGTGGCTGGATATGGGAGCACCACTGTACAAGCCCTTAGATAGACAATACCTGGAGCACCTGGTTGTTTTTCTTTGTCACTTTAATATTCATGTTACAATAGAACAGTCATAAACAATACATGGTGTAGTTAATATATGACCCCCGCATAGCCGGGCACTTGCATACGGTTATACGAGCCTTGCAGCACACCTATGCAATCCTACTCAAACCCCACACACAATCATAGTGAGACTGAGCTAGCTTCTCGTCTATGTTATTCTCAGTCTTGACGATGATTCCTGGGGCGTGCGGTAAGACCGCTTGAGTCGTTAAATGAGCCCCCCTCTTTCAATCAATTTTATTTCGAATCCTATATCAAACACTGTCATCAATCTCGTATATGAGTCACGTCATTCACACTTTTTAAAGATACATTTTGCGCCATTTTCTCTTCTCGGCTGTTCTCGATAGATTGAAGGGATAGTACCTGAGGTCCTTGCACAAGATTTGTCCGTACTAGTCTCATATAAATGACAATACGTGAGTAGCTGAATGCTTGATTAGTAAATATTTGAGGCTTGGAGAGTTATAATGTCGGACTAATCATCTTAAATTGGATAAATAAGCAGTTGTCTTTCTAAGTAAGTCTTTCCCGAGTTCGTGGTGTCGAAAATTTCACTTCAATTCTCATACACTGGCAGATACCATTCAACTTACCGGTCATGAGCTCGACTGGGAAACTTCGCTTCCCGGAAAGTTTGTTTACGTCGCGCCATGATGAGGCTACAGTTGTCCTTCGTCGTCTCATAGAAGACAACCACAATCAGAACAGGCTGCTTTATAAAGAAGTCCTACACAATCATGTCCAACATGTGAGAATCATGATGTACCATACGGATAAGCTTAGCAACTAACTTTAAGTGCCTAGGGCTTGTTAGCTGCGTACTGCCTCGGAAGCAGCGGCGCACGGTTAAGAGAATTATTTTCGGAGGAGATGAAGGAACTTGAATCTCGCGAAGAGTCAAAACGTGAAAAAATCACGACAGAACTTGTACTTGATGAACTCTTAGGACATAAAGAGTAAGTAATAATACGAGGGTGAAAAGGAAAACAATTAACACGTGCTTTAGAAATGAGCTGGATTTTATTATATACTTTGAGCAACAACGGTCCAATTCTGGCGTCCACGTACAGGAAGCTTTGCAGTACTGGATTCTTGATCGGGAGAAAGAATTCTTACCAGCCTTCATTGGCGGCTATGCTCACCCACTCATTATGCTCGCTGATGCGGTGGAGCTGGGTCGCTCGATGCTGGCTTTTGATGCCCTTGCTCTCACTGCCACAGACTGGAGCCCCCTAACAACCCTAGTCACTATGAGTCTTCCACCACCAGAGACTTGCTCAAATTCCTTACTTGAGATACTCGACAAAATCCGGAACGACTCGTCCTTCGAACATGTCGTTCCCAGCCCTGGCATTCAGCACATTGCTGAAATTGTCCACAATGGGCCCGCAACGGCTGCAATTATAAAATACCTTAGCATCGGCAACGAATACATCTCGAGAACGGAGTTCAATCTCCAAGTCACAGGGGAAATGGTAGAGGTTGCTATCTATCTTCTCATGTGCACACATGTTCCTGGAGCGCCGGCCTTTGACTTTTTTCTGAACCATAATCTGACGTTTGTCAATTGCCTACATATTCTGCTACCTGTATTTGAACACGCAGATGCAAAGAAAACTTTGTTGCGGATGTATTGGCTACTAACTATTCTTGCATTTGTAACACAGGGGCGACCATTAATCAACACAGGATTGATTCAGTCGCGCGATACAAGGCCTTCAGCTGCTGAATGGGAAGAAATAAAGAATGCTGCACTCAATCCGATTGGGACTTTGAATCCCAAAAGAATTTTTGATGCACATTTTCTCAAAGCTGTCCATATTATGCATACATTCGGTCTGGTCATGGAAGATATGGAACCTCTGATACTAGCAGCAGCACAAAAGTTTGTGGGAGAGTTCAATCATTGGACTGGATTTGGAGCTTCTTAGTATACATAACATTAAGAAGCTGAGGCGTCGGAAATTCTTTCAGCACACTTGTATTGTATATTGTGCCATATCCGCTTTTTGCTGATTGAGATGATACCTTAAGAGTAATCGCACATTTATAGCAATCCGGGCCAATAACTTCCCGTCTATCTTCATGTCTGGTAGCTGCATTGAAAGAAAGATAGCAAAAATCTTGTTTAGCGTCTCTTTGCAGCCTTTCCTCCAATTTGATGTTTTCCAGAGTAGGCATATGTCATATTAAGTCTCTCATTTTAATTCAGGAACTATCCAATGTGATGAATAGGTATCGGTTATCCAGTAGGTCCGCGGTCTTTCCTAAACGAAACATGGGTAACCTTTCTTCCGGCCCTACTTCATCCAAACAGAAGGATGCTGACGATGCTGCCGCACCTTTCTGTATCCTACTATGGCCTATGCATCAATCCTTCGGTAAAAGTGGCAACTTAGAATCATAAAGCCAACTACGGAGTATACTCACACCATATGCAAAAGAATTATTTGGGAAGTGACTGTCTATATGATTGGCTAGGCGCACTTAGTCGGAAAGATCGGCACGTTCTGTATGCGGCTCTCGTATATTCGCCTAGACACGCACGGGCCTAGAATAGCCTACTACATGCACTGTAAATTAGCCTGAGCAACTACATGTAAGCTAGAATACCACCGCTAATAAGAGCGGTCGAAACCACATTTACACCGGAGCGTATGGCATACGGACCACCCCCTTCTGCAAGGTTGGAGGCTTCTGTAGTACATGCGTGGCGAACTATTGGTGCGATCTAACTAGAGCATTTACAATCTAAGGAGTTGAAAAGCCGGGATAACCGCAGAAGCCCATGGAGATTCTCGCTGCCGTGTAATAATGCGTTAAGTTATGAGGTTTGCTCTATATAACGTGGGGGCGGGGTGGTAGCCTAGGCATGCATCTCGCCTACTTTTGTGCCAAGGATATAAAGCCCAAGCTCTTGGCCTATTTTTTTTCATTCGTTGAGAACCATGAAGCTTAGTATTATTACCAACACTGAAAAGACATTATGGCCCAAATTCGACTTGGAGAATACCTGTTTCGCCGTCTCAAGCAGATGGGCATTGAGACAGCCTTTGGCGTCCCAGGAGGTAATGCAACATCAACCAATTCTCGCTCTGCCCAAAAGCACTTCTAACAACGCGTTGCATACAGATTATGAGCTCGCACTTCTCAATTACGTAGAACCTGCTGGCTTGAATTGGATCGGTACGCCAAATGAACTGGTTGGAGCCTATGCTGCTGATGGATACGCCCGCCTTAAGGGCGCCGCTGCCCTGGTCACAACTTTTGGGCCTGGAGAGCTGAGTGCTCTTTGTGGGCTTGGAGGTTCCTTTTGTGAAATGGTTCCCGTTCTCCATATTGTCGGATACCCGTCGTTTGCAGCTCAAGCAAGCGGCCAAATCTTGCACCATACTCTCGGTGATAAAAGTTATGAGTAAGATTTACTTTATGATTCTAGGGGGAGTCTACCAGCTAAGGTCTTTGCAGTCACTATGTTCGAATGTCATCAGAGCTTTCATGCGCAACTGCTGTTTTGAAGGATCCAAGTCACGCTACCGCTGAAATTGATCGAGTCTTGAATGGTTAGTTTGTACCATCTCAACCCCGTATAGGGTCTCGGCTATAGTGTACTAAACTCATCTGACAGCTATGATGTATCACTCTCAACCAGGATAGTAAGTTTGAGCACCCAAAATGAAGAATTCTGACTATTTCCCATCCTGACAGACGTTATTAGTATCGGCATCACTGAAGATGCCGTCAAGACATTGGTTCCCGCCTCCGCTCTGGATGCAACGATGATTAAGATGGACTTGTCTTCTGGAACAGAAGATGATCGCGCTTTGACAGCTATCATGGCTGCATTGGAGGCGTCTAAGAACCCAATAGTGATAGTCGACGGCGGTGCGGGCCGAAGTAGCTGGGCCTCTCATGCTACTGACCTGGTCAAATCTCTCAAATCCCTACACTTCAACACCGTCATGGGGAAGGGCATTGTTGGAGAAGACGACCCGCTATTTGCTGGCTGCTATGCCGGTGTTGGTTCGTCGCCGGCAACGAGCAAGGCTGTTGAGCAATCAGACTGCATTCTTTGGCTTGGCCACATGCCATCCGATTTTAACACGTCAGTACCTAATCAAAAAAAAGATTTATGTCACTGCTTGGTACTAATGCAGCTTACAGCGGAATGTTTACGGAAGATGTCAAGTCTTCCTTGGTTATTGACTTCCAGCGATTCCACATCACGGTACCATGAATTCATTTTCTATCCTAATGTCACCAGGCTGACAGTTTTTAATACAGGTTGGACAAAAGCAATTCCAAGCCGGAATGAACACTGTATGTCATCGATGGTGTATCAAAAGTGGGTAACTTCAAGATCTGACGACTGCCAGGTCCTCCCCAGACTCTCTCAATCCATCAAATCTAGCAGTATTCTGTCTCAGAGAACGCCCCCAACGCCTGTGGAGTATTTCCCCGAAGTTCCACTGGAAGTGCCGTCGTCTATAATTTCTCAAGCCTGGCTTTGGCCGGTAGGTTCTTATTATTTTACATAATAAGTCGTAATGATCAAGCCACTAACTACTGTTTCTTTTTTCGCAGCGCCTGTCATCGTTTGTCAAGCCTGGAGACATGATCGTCGCCGAGACTGGAACATCTCAAATTGGTGCGCTTGCTACCAAGACTCCACAAGGCGTTTACTACTGGACACAGGCAGTTTGGGGCAGCATTGGCTACGCCATCGGCGCAGCAGTCGGTGCCGCGATTGCAGGCAAAGAATTGGGCCAATATCGCAGGATGATCGTTTTCACCGGCGAAGGAAGCCTGCAGCTGACAGTGCAGGCCATGTCCATCCTAAACCGCCATGGCGTGGTCCCTTATGTGTAAGTCGAATATCTTTTGCAGGATCGCTTCACATTGCCATGAATGCGACATTGACTAACTTGCGTGGCAGGTTTATCCTGAACAACAATGGGTATCCTCTACCCCTTAACTCAGAAGACTGTCGTAAATGCTGATCCCATTTTGCTAGGTACACCGTTGAGCGTTACTTTGAAGGATGGGATGCCGCGTACAATGATGTGCCTGACTGGGATTACAGTGGTCTATTCAGGTCTTTCGCACCAAATCTTACTACAAATACAGTCAAAGCACGAAGCGCAGCAGAACTTGACAAACTGCTTTCGGAAGAGTCATTCCAAAATGCTACAGTTCCACAGGTGAGGATCTACAGTCAACTTGTTCCAAATCTACCGCGTTGTACCTATACTTACTACGTTTTCCATTTGCAGTGCATCGACATGACCCTAGACAAGTACGACGCTCCGGCGGGACTAAGAGCTATATTTGACTTTAAGAAGAAGATGGCTGGCGCGTAAACTACATTTCTGGAGATAGAGCGGAAACGCAGGATTTGAACCAATAATGTGTTACCCGAATTATAAAAACAACTTTCTCAATAATATACACGGCCGAAAACACTTCGGATATCCATTTCTGTCAGGCTGGTGAGCTCCTTAAGCAATTTTCTCAAAAGCCATTAAGGTTACAGCATCGCAATAAGCGACGCCGGCTAGGCGGGATGGAGTGGGGCCGGTCAACTCCGGGCCTCGGTCGATAGCGAAAGACCAAGAAAATCTTCGGAACGGAAGCAACAAACGCTGAACGCGATCAAACCGGAGTGCCCGAGTTTCGGCAGTGAATGCCATCAGGAACCAGATTTGCTATTTGGAATAGATCAGCTAACTTTTCTATTCGCGTGTAACTTAATTGCCAGCAATTGTGATGGTTTGCGGCTGCCTCTGTGCCGGTGGCCTATTTAAATAAGACAGCACATAACGTACAGAAGCTGACATTTTGCAAGACGGACTTCCATCTTTTGAACCAAGCCATAAAATTGGGGCTGCCATTATACCATCACATAGCGCAACCGGAATGAGTTCTTCTGAGTCTCAGCGCGCGCGCCAGCGGCGACATCATACGCGTAGCCGCAATGGTTGTCGCGAATGCAAGCAGCGGCATATCCGGTGTGATGAAACAAAGCCATACTGGTAAGCTATTGCATTTCGGATTGGCGTAGGCCGATATTGGATTAGTAGTGTCTTACCAACTTTGACATGCAGCACAAATTGTCTAGTTCACGGACGCGATTGCCACTATGATGCTGCCGGGGTGAATATCCGCCGCGGAGGCACGGTATCAGGTGCAGATATTATGGAAGCAGACCTTTTCAACGTCTTACCGATCCCTATGCCGTTCGAATCGATGCAGCTGCTGCACCACGGTAAGTAACGATGAAATTTCGGCAAAAGAGATACGCAGATTGGTTAATTTGTCCAGCGACTCATTTTCGCCTCTTGACCACAACTGTCGTGGCCAAAAATCCCAACTCTAGCATGTAAGGCTCTCTTGGTATCTTGTCCGCCGCTGTAACTAAACTGTATCTTTTAGCGGTGGTTTGGTCATGCACAATGCGGCCACGTTTAGATCATTCCTTCTCATAGCCGGCATACATCACGTTTGGTCTGGTGGTTCGCTGCAAGCTATCGAAGAGACGATGCTGCACCACAAACTCGAAGCAATTCGCGTCGTCAACGGCATGATTGGAGATCCCGTACTGTGTCACAGCGATGCATGTATAACCTCCATGGTTAGCTTGGCCATGGTTGAGGTTCGTTAGCTAGCCACATAGACCTTGTGCAGTTCGTTGCTAACAGAAAGCTTAGGCCGCATTGGGAGATACAAAGACAGCTGAAGCCCATTTGAAGGCATTGGCTGGGCTTTTCGATGAGCGCCGTCTTGACCGAGACAAGTACAGGTTGTTTGGCCTCGTCGAGAGACTCATTCTGCTGTAAGCAAAATTCTTTATCGAAGCTGCGATCGAAGTCGATCTAACATGACTCCCGTTATCTCGCAGAGCTGCCAGTCTAGTTGCCGCATCAAAAGACAAAAAGGAGAATGAACCCCATTCCTTTGTTGTCGAGCCGCGCCAGGATTCGGAGCGGCGGTATTACTACACACGACCCACGCGGCCTGTGTTCAGCGCTGTTCCGTTCCTCAGTATCCATCTATCGCCCTTCTATCACTCAACGCCACCAGACATTGAAGCCTGCAATGCTGACGCTGAATGCGAAATCATTGCTACAGCGTTACGGAGATTGTCTTCCCCTCCCCAGCGCCAAGATCCCGAAGGCAGTGACAACGAACATGCATCATCACCAAGTCCAAAAGAGCATGCTTGGGAAACCCTTCGAGAAGATGCAGAGGCATATGTTGGCTCTCTACTCTTTAAACCTCCTCCACTAGCCCAAAATGACAGAAGAGGCTCCGGAGACTACAATCATGATCCGACGTCCGGATCAAGATCACCCTCGCAGCATGGGGCAGATGAATCTGATGATGCAGAGAGTCATTTCATCAACCTTTCCGAGCAGCCTTTTGTCAATCTCCCAGCTGTCATTTTTCCATCCACATCGCGGGCTTGGGCGTGCGCCGCATACTTCTATCTCCATTTGATTGTGGACCGCATTCCACAACGACGTCGAAATTTAGGCGCAACAATGAACATGGACATGTACCTACAGCGCTGGCTGATAGACACTCTACACCAAGATCTTGATCACACCCAAGAAGCGATGCGAATCGGAGCACATAGCTCAGAGTTGTGGCTATGGAAGGCTATACTCGGTGCGTACGCACTGGAAAAGTCTCGCAAAGAGGGGTTCAGCAATGAGGGTGAGAGCGATGATGACGAGGACGAAGTATTGGCCAGGTTTGCGGATAGAATGGCATTTGACAGAAGGTCAGAGGTAAGTGGAGGTTCGAGTCCGTCGTCATCCACTGGTGGCCAGGTGAGCTTGCGGAGGTCATTTGTTAGGAGGATGAAAACATGGAGCTCTGTTACTCGTGTTAGGTCGTGGGAGGATGCTAGGACAGCGTTACATCGTATTGCCTGGCCCGAGAGCTTTGGTGATGATCGAGTATTGGCTAAGTTATGGGAAGAATGTATAGATTTAGAAGATGTATAACGACTGAAAAGTATTTCTCGAGGGAGCAAAGAGGAGAGACTGGAGCTATAGATGGAATCAGATATCGTTATGAGACATTAAATACAGACCAAGCTCATCTATTGGTAACAGATAAATCGTTGTGTTGAGAGATTTTCTTCACAGAGATTATGAGTCTATCTCAGATATCCATCGTTTGTCCTTCACGACACAAGAGAAGATTCTTCAAAAGGCAAAAGACAGCGATAAGGTGTTGTCACTTGGCCCATGACAATGCCAATGATATCTACTTCCTTATATCGATCAGGCATGATAAAATTACTCTCACTTCAGAATGTTGAGGTCTGGAAAGCAATAGAGAGGGCATTGGCAGTCAAAATGTTTTTTTTGCCGCCGGGATTAGGGTAGCATGTTAACCATAGATACTCGGCAATATAGAGTGCTTATCTCAGAGTAAGCTCTACCAATGGTTCCTGAATGAGCGATAAGCTTATGGGCCACAACGAATAAGAATTGAAACAACTGTGGAAAAAGCAACAGAGTGATATCATGATTAGACTGGTTGAAGCCCCTACACCCCAATGCATCTAGGGAGCTGTAAATACGCTGCACAACAAGGTAACTATAGTTTCAGCTCCCATATTTCAGCTGTACCAGGCCCCTTCCAGCTCTCATGCCCATCCCCGGCACGGACCAACTGAAATCCTTCAGCCTCATACAATCGTCTCGCGCCGGTTAACACACTTTGTGTCCAGAGCTCAATCCGGTCATATCCAGATTTCCTTGCGAACTCGATACTTTGTTGAACAAGCTTTTTACCCAACCCAATTCCTCGAGCCCGGTCTTCGACAAGAAGCAGACGAAGTTTCGCCGTCTTGATCGATGTTGAGCTTCTATCTTCAACCAACATAATTGACCCAAGGAATTCTCCAGTATCGCTCACTTCTGCGATCCAACAGCGGTCCTTGGTTTCGTCGTAATGATCAATAAAATCGGCTGTGACACGAGCAACCAAAGCCTCGAAACGCTCATCGCAACCTTAATCTGTAGCATAGAGAAGGGCGTGACGGTAAATAACCATGCCCATGTCACCAGGGCGATGGGTTCGAATTCGTACTGAATCAAATTGCAACTTCTTTGGGTCCATTCTGAATAAAATTCCTTTTCAAGGTAAACAATGATTAAGCGTAAATAACCTAGAAAAAAAGCAGCGTAGGGCTTTTTTAATATTCGTGCACACTGTACCGCAGTGTGAATCTTTCTACAAGTATCTAAAGAGCGGCTAAAATTTGGGGCCACTGTACTCCGTACAGCTCTCATTTATCCTACCCCTGTATAGTTCAATTATCCTTTCTAAATTAGGAAAACGGTGGGTTTTGTCAATGATTCGTTTGTTTAAATTTTAGTAATCAATTAATATGGAAAACTTCATCTTATTGAAGAATAAAGGCGCCTGTTAAGTCTAAGCAATAGGCCGTTACTATTACGCTGATTGGAAGAAACACTACTGGATTAGCAATTTCAAGCCATATCGGGGCTTTCCCTTCAAATTCTGCTTGACGAACAACAGTTCAAGCCGCCACTTTAGCTGATGTAAATGGCCCCATCTATGATCCTCAGCTACCAAACGCGGGGCTTAAGACTTTGCACATGTCTAGAAAGGTAGGTTCTTTAACCATCTATGGATAATCAGAAGCATATTTATGCTTTCGTAAGGATTGTATCTAGTTGCGAAACCTGTACTATGCTATCGACAGTAATCGCCTTTCGAACCTGAGATACTTCAAGGCTCATCTAACTCGGAGTTCGACATTCTGACTGCAGCATTGAACTAGATTTAGCCGACAGGATCTTGAGGCAGAACATTTTCCTACCTTACTTATAGAATGTCGGTGAATTGGCATCCACGGAGTAGTTAGGGTCATCCGAAAGAGTGTAAATTGTTCGCATGGAAACTCTTCTGCTCTATAAGAAGTGTGTAGATCAAACTAATTGTACAAATGAGAGAACCTTCTATCATTACAGCTAAGAGTGGCTGTACTTTCTTAGGCTGCGCTTTTTTTTTAAAAAAAAAAAAACAAATGCTGCCAATATAAAATGTAGTTGAACGCTAAATTACTTGATGTAGAGGAGATAAGAGTACCTCCGATAACGGAATTGCTATTCTTTAGTATTCAGTATGATTCCCCATACATCTGTGAAGCCCGACAATAGCCTAGTTAACATTTCGGAAATTGTCGGTTGGGTAAGCAAATTAAGACAGTACACATCCATTTGCCCGAAACGCACCTCTGTACGAAGCACATGGCTAGCTTATTAATGATTATGACAAATACTTCAAATTCTCAATACGTACCAATTATCGTCATATATAAATAATCGAGTTGCAGTTCTTGAGTAATTGGTTCAATATCCTCGCTACGGCGTCTCAATTTGCCAATGTCGTTTACTCGTATGTAATAAAAGTAAACAGATTCAATTTTACCTGGCTAACATTTTTCTCCTGACAGGTCTTGTCCGATTTGTTCCACGGGGACGCCAGGATATCATTCTGATCGGCGAACCTTTGGATCCTAATATTGATGTTGGTGAAGAAGTTCGAAGTGGAAACAATGTTAAAGTGAACGTTTTCAGTGGTACTACAGTCTTGGACTTTGGCTCCGCTACGGGAACCATAGAATCCATCGACCGCATTCTATCTCCACTCGCTATGACTGAAGTTGGCACTATTCGATGCATCGGATTGAATGTGAGCATAGGTTCAGATATTCACACAATTGGACCGTTTCTAACCATTTTTAGTATGCAAAACATGCAAAAGAGGCAAATCTCGAGTTGCCATCTGTACCAGTTGTATTTCTGTACGTACCCTTTCCTTGGTTAATAGATGCTGATGCTCACCACTCTTTCTTGCATTTATAGGAAACCGGCGACATCTCTTGGAGATCCATGGCCAGCTCCAACAATAATACCAAAATTCTCACTCGTTGATGATACAGCAGATTATGAATCCGAACTTTGCGTGGTAATTGGCAAAACAGCCAAAAACGTGAATGAGGAAGACGCACTGTCTTATGTTTTGGGTTATACCGCATCAAACGATATCTCGGCGCGAAAACAACAGTTTGAACAATCACAGTGGTGTTTTAGTAAGGGCTTTGATACATCATGTCCCATTGGTCCAACTATTGTTTCAACGTCTGCCATACCGGATCCGAGTCAGCTTCATATCCGTGGATTGAAGAATGGCAAAGTCATGCAAGACTCGCCGCTCAGGTTAGTTTTACAATATTCATATTCTTCCTTTGCAAATCCCTTTTTATACTTATCTATGTTACTAATTTATATGACGTTTAGTGACTTGATATTCAGTATCCCAAAACTTGTCAGTTGGTTATCCCAGGGAACAACACTACCCGCCGGCACACTCATTCTTACCGGAACACCTGCAGGTATTGGCATGGCAATGGAGCCAACGGAATATTTGCATGATGGGGATGAGTTCGCTGTTAAAATTTGGCCTCACATTGGAAGCTTATACTCTACCATACGAATGGAGCACTGAGCTAGTACAGGTTAATTAAGTGATCCATTAGCTTTGCTATGACTATATCAGTTATTACGCATTCTTTTGCTTGCAGATAGAAGTGAAATCACTGTAAGATAATTTAAATAAACTCCTGGTTACAAAGCACCGTAATTCCACGGCGCCTGGAGATCCTGGCTGCTGTTCTTCTGGCCACCTCGCACCGAAGAAGCTCCATCACTAGTTTTCTCCCGGGGTGTATCCAATGGACGATCAAGACCGAGGTGCTGGGCCGTCGTATGAGACTTAATCCCCCCATTAGGATCAATCTCTGTGATGAGCCCTTTACGACTAGTGTCAACAAGGAGCCGGATCAAGTCTGGACGCATATAGTGGCCGCCCCAGTCGGCGTGCGACTTGACCAGATGGATCGCGTCGAGATCAATCTCGGCGATTAACAGGCCATCGAAATCCTCTGTAGGGTTGGGAACCGCAAGGGCGCCGCCGGGCTTGTAGATGCGTGCATATCCTCCGATCGTGGGTGTATCGGGGTCGGGCGTTAAACCTGGAGGTGTGTTCTTCTTGACGCCTTCGGCCGTAAGGCGCTGGAAAGGCGCGATAACCCACGAGCCAGTTTCTATGGCGTACTCTAACGTAGTCACGTCGGAGCCCCAAGTCAAGTCGCTCATAGGCAGGACCTGGCTGTTGCTATATACCGGCCAGGCGGCAACGTGAATCTGCTCGCCTTGGGACACTGCGAGGGCCTTGAGGAATGGGTTGCCATGCTCCCAGCAGGCGAGGTGCCCAACACGGCCAAGCTCGGTCTCAGTTACAGGCATGAAGGTATCGCCGGAACCGTCGCCGAAGAGAACCTTCTCATAGTGCGTAGGCTTGATCTTGCGGCGATGGTTAATCACGTTGCCATGAGGATCGATCAACGCCTGCGACATAAAAATCGTACCATGATCGATCTCAGCAAAGCCGAGGGATACAAAGATACTGTTATCACGTGCCGCGCGTCTGATGCGTCGAAATTCTTCTGAGTCTACTGCGAGGGAGTTTTCGCGGTACTTTTGCATCAATGGCAAGTTCTGCCCATAGCTATATATCCATAGCCAGCCAGGGTAGCCAGGGAGCCCTGTACCGTGGGATACTGTGTTAGCTAGGGAAGCGTTGTTTTCCCTTGATGCAAGGCGTTATCGTATAACTTACAAACTTCAGGGAAACCAATCAACTTGCATCCCTTGTCGCCGGCTTCTTCAATAAAGTCGATAGTCTTTTGCACACCAGCCTGAAGGTCAAATCACTAGCAAAGATGTCAGCATCCCTAAGTAGGGGCCTCTTATAGGCTTGTAGATCATAACATACTTCAGGTTCAGGATTGACCTGCAGAAAACGAAACGTTTAGTAAAATATTCTCTGTACTTAGTGACACGTGTGGCTACATACCGCTGCGGCCTTGTACTTTGTAATGGCCATATTTGCTGGGTCAAGTTTCAAGGCTGCTGTATACTATATAAGATGAAGTAGGCAAGATGGTTATATAGAGAGATCTGCCTCCTTCTTATATAGTGTCATTGGGAACAGAAGGTTTATATTGCTTGACTAGGATGGTTACTAGTCCTGCGGTAAGGGTAGAAAAAGGGTTGTAAACCTACACCAGACGGTTCTAGCTGCTTCTTCTCAGTAATACCACTGCTCTGAAAACTTATCTCGGTTCTAGCTGCTTCTTTCAAGAGATAACGCTGTGTTATTACGACATCTGTCTTGCCTCCATAAGCATTGCGCCATAATCTAGGTATTACTTTTCCTTTTGAGTTGAATCCAACCAATCATACGATATAAATAAAACACTACTTGACTTTATAAATCGAGCTCCGTATACTCCGATCAAATCATTTCAAAGCACTTCCTTGAGATATTCGTTGATTAGTTATTCATTACTCGATATACGCTAAGCCGCTTGATACAAACTAAGCCGCACTTGCATCACAACCTATATCCGCCCAGTTAATTAACTCTATGATATACGTTAAGCCGCTTGATACAAACTATGCCGCACTTGCATTATGAGGCTAATAATATTTTTACACATGAATCTGAATACCTCCAGTTGTTTACACGCCGATATCGGGTGTTACGTGTCAACCCCTCGATCAGATTTTGCGCATGATAAGCCACCTATATACTCCGTAACAAAAAGGGAAGCTAATGATTGGTAATCATCTATAATAGGAATAGATCTTCATCCAAGACCAATCTTTCTGATTCATGACATAATAGCAATTACCTCATAGTGCCTTACTCGGACAGCAGGATCCTCGCCTATATGCGGATTTGGGCTCAGGTATCAGAAGGGCGCGCCTAGTGGATGTGCTACAAGTGATGTTGACGCTAAGATTATTCGAATTCTAGTTTGCACTAGTAGTAACATGAGTAACTGGGTAGGTTGTTTTCTTCCCTTCCTATGCATGCCCGTACTGCTTAGATGAGCCCGTTCATGGATAGCCGTGGGAGCGCCCCTTCGTGATGGATGGTTATGGGGCTGCTTGCGTCATTCCCTATGTAAATGGCAATACTCTCTGGGTATTATCGGCTCTATTTGCCATGATGACGGGGACAAAAATTTCCAAATATTTAAGATAGATAATACTGCCTTTCTCTCCAAGTACGCATATAGATTTCATTCTTCATGAGTCAAAGAAACCCATTACGTCAAATGGCATCTCCAGAGAACGACGATGGGCTCAAATGGCCAAAGTTACTGAACAATGGCACCGAGACGGCTGCAATAATAAATACGCCAATCAAACCTCTGGATAATCTGCAAACAAATTGCACGGAGCACATGCTTATCTGGCAGTGGGACGAATCTACTGGTTGGCAGGCTCCCGAAATCCGACCATATGGACCACTTCCTATCATGCCCAGTGCCAGCGTTCTTCAATACGCAACGGAATGCTTCGAAGGCATTAAAATCTACCGAGGGCATGACGATCGGTTACGCGTTTTCCGATTGCAGCTCAATTGTGAGAGGATGCGAAAGTCATCTCTTCGTGTGGGATTACCCGAGTTTGATACAGCTCATTTAGAATCTCTTTTGATGCAATTCGCTGCGCTTGAGGCTGAAAAATGGCTTCCTAGCGGCAAAACCGGTCAAACGTTATATCTACGTCCAACTCATATCGGGTTGACGGCGGCCCTAGGTGTTCAAAAACCTCGACAGTCTTTGTTGTATGCCATTGCAACTTTGCTTCCAGGCTTCACTACCAAGGGGAATGGTATGAGATTGCTCACCTCCCCAGCCGAAGCTGTTCGAGCCTGGCCGGGTGGGTTTGGAAATCGAAAGCTTGGGGGAAATTATGGGCCTACACTCCCGGCACACGATGCAGCTCTTCAGAGAGGTTTCGATCAAATACTTTGGCTTTTCGGCCCAGAGGGATTTGTTACTGAGGCCGGCGCAAGCAACTTTTTTGTCGTATGGAAAACGAAAAGTGGTGAAGTTGAGCTCATCACTGCAGGCCTAGACAATGGCACGATTTTGGAGGGCGTTACCCGCTACAGCGTTTTGGATCTGGTGCGATCTAATCGTGACAAACCTTCAGCGTGGCATCATCGGGGTCATACTCTGCCTCCTTTAACAGCCATTGAAAGGGACTTCACCATAGATGAGATACAAGATGCTGTGAAAGAAGGCCGGCTGATCGAAGCATTCGCCGCAGGAACTGCAGTAAGTTCACGTCAGGATGTAATCCCAGATTAAGATAGCGATGCAAATAGCTAACTGGATGACTATAGTATTTCATTGCATCTGCTGAGGCAATACATCACCGAGGAAAGGATATACCGATCCCGCTTCCAACAGCAGAATCAGCATCATATGCTCAACTGATCAAAGAATGGCTATCGGATATCGTTTTCGGCGTCGAAAGCCCTCATCAATGGACGAAGGAAATTTCTCTGTAATGAGTTATTGAGACAACCCAGCTCTGGTGGTATCGCAAAGGCAGCTGCCAGGGCTAACTAAAAAAAGCCACTAGACGTACGTTAAATTGTTCATAGTGGTTCAGATAGTTGTACATTTATAGTCTAAATGGTTGAAACGCATCTTCGCCATATAAGATGAACGAATTAGCTTCCTTTCCGCTGCGGCACTCATTAATACAGACATTGAACTAGGCGAGATATATTTCCAATACTACTGCCAACTAATTTCACATTAGTCTAACCAGGAGAGCTGAATTTCATTACATCACTTGGAATTTTCTAGCAGTAGAGTATTTAGGTAAGATACATTTGTTCTTACAGTGCGCTAATCAGCCTAAGAGCTAGATTCATCAGCCTCGCGGGCGTGATTCTTGTTTCCACCCTTCTTAGCAGCGGCCTTCTCTTTAGCAGCGATCTGGGCTTCAGTGTGGTGAGGGTCTCGCCTGGTAACCCAAGATCCAAACTCATCGTCCTCCGGAACCTCATCAGCCTCGCGGGCATGGTTCTTCTTTCCACCCTTCTTCTGAGCAGCGGCAGCCTCCTTGGCCGCAATTTGTGCCTCGGTGTGATGAGGTGCACGTTTATCAGCCCAGGATCCAAACTCATCATCCTCGGGAACCTCATCAACGTCGCGGGCATGGTTCTTCTTTCCTCCCTTCTTCGCAGCAGCAGCCTCCTTGGCAGCAATTTGGGCCTCAGTATGGTGAGGTGCACGCTTATCAGACCAAGACCCAAACTCATCATCCTCAGGAACCACGTCGGCATCGCGGGCGTGGTTCTTCTTACCGCCTTTCTTCGCAGCAGCAGCCTCCTTGGCGGCAATCTGAGCCTCCGTGTGATGAGGCGCTCGCTTATCAGACCAAGACCCGAATTCATCATCTTCGGGGACTACAGTCTCACGAGCATGATTCTTCTTTCCTCCCTTCTTAGCGGCGGCAGCCTCCTTGGCAGCGATTTGGGCCTCAGTATGGTGAGGTGCACGCTTATCAGACCAAGACCCGAACTCATCATCTTCGGGAACCTCATCAGCCCCACGGGCCTGGTTTTTCTTTCCACCTTTCTTGGCAGCCGCCTTCTCTTTGGCAGCAATTTGAGCCTCGGTATGGTGGCGAGCTTCAACTCCTGGAATAACGGAGCGTACCAGCTTGGTAGCTAGAGCTGCAGCAGAACCCTAACAAACTCCGTTAGCTTGATTCAATTATCCTCGCAATCGACAGACTCACAACATATCGGCGCTCGAGGTCTACAGATCCAGCTGTTGGGAGGCCAGCAGCGAGAGGGGCCAAGCCAAGAAGGCCCAAAACCAAAGCATTGGTAGGACGCATGGTGATGAAGATTTGAAGAATATGTAAAGAAAAAATGAAGGAAAGTAATAAACGTTGATGTTTAACAAAAAGGGTAAAAGAAAGAAAGCAAAACTAGACTGGCCGGCAGTCAAAGAAGAGTAGAAAGGGAAAGAAGAAGGATGAGATGAAGAATGAAGTGATGAATGAGAGCCGAAAATCAGAAAAGAAGGTAAAGCCAGGCGTACTTTATAGGCCCTCGAGTACACTGACTCTGCGGACAGCCGTAATAGCTGGTTCACTCCGCCATACAAGATCGTCTGCTCAGGGTATCATTAGAAACTTGATTGAAACGGAATATTCCATCAATCACTTTGCCAAAATCTAGAAGCGAGTACCAGTTGAAACTTACTATCGATATTGTGCCGAGGCTTTTGGAATTCTCCAGACTGTTCTCCGTAGTGGTTTTTACCACAATACTCCAGTTTCAGGTTGGGTCGCGTTAAGCGCTGGTATCATATAAGACTATGAAACGGTCGCTATTTCAGATAGCTGTAAACTATGAGCGATATACATCTAGCTGTTTGAAAGTCCGTTGATCTTGTTTTCCTTAGTCGTCGCTTGCTAACCGCCCCGTGTAAAGGTACGTGGTTTAACATTGTCCCTTTTCAACTTTTGTAACCGTTCGAGTTTCGTTTTGCCAAGGCCAGCCCGCTATCCACTTTCCCCCCTGCGCGGCTGAGGAGCCCCAATGACTAGATCATTCCAGTGCAGCTCTCATTGCGATCCCTTTTTTGTTCATGAAAATCCCAAGATTCAACACAATAACAAAAAAAAATTTATTTCCTAAAGTTTTTTATCCAATTCCATTATACTTATTTTCCTTTGCGCTACTATGGCTTTCGAATATCAACACCTTGAAGCATCTTTGGCTAGCGAGAAGCTTAGCCGTTTATCGTCCGACTCTACTTCAACTCTGCAGGCAATTGATGATCTAGACTATTTATCGGACAATACAGAATTGGGTTATAAAATCTTCCTCCGCGAATCAGCTTCAGGATGGATTAAATCGAAATGGCCCTGGGTTGCACATGCAGCTTTGCTTATTATCTCATTCGGGATGCTCGCCAGCACACTAATATTGCGATCTTCCACCCTGCTTCTTGTTCGACAGATTTCTGCTTGGTGTAAGTGGTGTATACGGAATCAAATGGACACCAAAATGACTAAATAATACGCAGCGCCCGCCGACATTTCTGTGCAATACGATCATGTTCGATACAACCTTACAACAAAGGGCAACCCCTTTGTAGGTGCTGGCCCAGAAGTCGATAGAGTTTGGAGGGAGATTTCGTACGATAGTGAGTATACAATCAAGTAAGCAAGTATAACCGGCTCTAATAAATGTGTGAAAGTGGGCGACCAGTGGATATCAAAGTCCGACTTATGGAAGTTGGATATGCCAGAGACTTCGCTCAAGACCAACCATCCTACCACTGGGGAGGAAGGTTACAGAGTTGGCATGGAAGTCTTTCACCACTTGCACTGCCTCAATCTTTTGCGACGAGTCACCTATAAGGAATACTACGAACCTCTTGGCGGAGAGTTTGCACATGGGCCGGAAGCCCTCCAAGCACACACAGGTATGTTTGCACATGTACATTCTGTCGTCGGCATGATGAACACACCGAACATGCCTTTGCTCACTCATATGTAGATCACTGTATCGAAGTACTTCGTCAAAACATCCAATGCAACGCGGATATCGGACTCTTCACTTTCTATATGATTCCAGACGATCCACTTGCCTGGCCCGAATTGAACTCGAAGCATGTTTGTCGAAATTTTGACAATGTGCGCAAGTGGGCGCTAGACCACTCAGTGGGAAATATGGAAGTGCTGGAGGACTAGACGAACTCCGTTAAAAAAATAAAAAATAAAAAAAAACATGTAGCCTTGAATTTACAACAATAACAATACTTTCATCCTGATCTCAAGGTGTGTGCATTTGGTCTTAGATGCCTTCATGTGATTAGTCCTTGAACACGAATTTTTATGTGTTGTACGCTCATAGCCTGCAATTGAATACTATGTGTTTTTAGTTGTGGCTCATTCTCCATCGCATTAGTTAAACACCGCCCATCTGAACTCGGAGGTTCGCTTTCGTTCTGATCGCCTAACAACTTAATACTCAACTAAAACAGCTATCTAGCTCAAACCCGATCTTTCACTACATGCAAATCACGCCTTTCTTTCAGAATTGGATTCAATAGCTCCTAGGCAAGTAATATTCAATACATTGCAAACTACAGGGTAGTAGACATCACCCATCTCAGTGTATTTACTCCGGACCTGATAGTCCGGCACTAAGTAAACTTCAGGATAGCAGCCGAAGTCTAGCGCTGCGGGCCGGATTTAAGGCGTCGCTTGCGGTGTATAGACTAGAACTGTCGGGTTTAGTTGGTGGGAACAGTGGATTTACGGTCGCGTAGCTACAGGTAGCTTTGGTGGAAAAAGGGGACCCCGTTTCAACTGCTCTGATTCCAGTATTTCGCCGATCTCCAGGCCACTCAAACACTCGTCGCATAGTTTAGCGAATGCCTCTGTTCCGCCTAGAGGGTTTTCGCTAAGGGGGTTTGTTTCATGCAACAAGTTCTTGTGAGAGATTCTGTTCGCCTCAAACAGTAAAAGTTTTGACTGTGTACGTACTAGTTTAGGAGGGGCGATGCCGTTTGGACTAGTTTCATCGATTCGGCGGCTATTTTACTTCCACTCTATTTCCTAAAACCTTCCTCGCTATATCACGACGTTTCTAAAACCATTTGCTAGTAGGGAGGGCGTTTTCTTTTTCTTTTTCTTTTTTCTTCATTTCATTCTTGTACAATCATTATCTTTCTAAATTCTATGCATGTTCACCAACTGGATTTTGGTGACACTATGGCATTCGCTGGGAAATACTGCAAAATCGAAGGAGACGACCATTTCCATGAGAGTGGAGATGATTTAGAAGAAAACAAACCCGGTTCCAGCAGGTCTTCATCAATCACCAACTTCTTCAACAAGACGAATGCCCTTCCTTTCAGAGATAATGCAGATTTAGCGACACCCTACCTAGCACGACACACAACGACAAAGGCCGGGGCTTCCACCAACTTCTGGACGTGGCTACGATGGGGAGTTGTCGTTGGGCTTCAGACAACTCTGATCATATTAATTTCTATAAAGTCAAATAATGACACAAGAACAAGAAACGATCTTCAAGACTTAGCCGCAGGCGGCGAATTTGTTGAAACAGGCGGTGACATAAATGGCATTTACAAAACTCGTGAGTACCACATTGTTGGCGTCGGGCTTCTCCATGCTAACCATTGAAAAGTATCGCACACGTACACATATCTCAAGCCCGAAGAAGATAAATACGTGCCGAACATGACATCAAATGATAACCGCATGGAAATTCGGAAAAACTGGGATATGCTGATGCCGCGTACGAAACCGATAATCCGTTGTCGGCGTTATAAGATGTGCTAATAATATTTGTAGTTGGGAGCGGAAGTGTTCTTATTCCCAACTACCGGGATCACCCTTTGCTCGGAGATCCTATCACAGATGACCCTATTCGTTCCGGACCGTTATTTGAAGCGTCATGGACGCACGCATTACACTGTGTAAGTCTATGCTACTCCCGCTCGTCCCCATCTGTCAATATTCCTTTTCTAATCGCATTACATCCCTTGTAGCTATATTACAGCGTGGATAGTTACCACCAGTTGATAGTGAATGGACCCAGCGAAGACGATAACCCGAGACATGCTGCCCATTGTTTCGAGTATCTTCGAAATAGTATTCTGTGCAATCTTGATATGACCTTGGAAGGATCCATGTCAACACCAGATGATAAAGAAAGAGGGCAACCTCATGTTTGTCGAAACCGAGAAGAGGCTATCTCTTGGATCGAAGCTAGGAGAATGGATGATGCACAGGACATCGTTGGTCCCTAGAAATATGTCTTTTCATAGTACCTGTAATATTGTATAGACCACCATTGAGATGAGTACCGCAAATATGTGCTTATGGAATGTATTTTTGTGTCAAAAAAAGTAATGGCCAGTAATATACGTCACAATGGCTCAATCACAATGACAAATCAGTGGCAAGGATGCGCAATGCACAATCACTAAAGGAGACACCAGAGTATATACAATTCATTCTAATTTTTTTTTTTTTCAGTCTTCTTCTAGTGTTAGTGCGGATTACATATCACATTATATGTCCCCTTGTATACATGTAGCTAGAATCTATTGAGAACTGATTCACACACTGGCTGATCCATAGCTATAGAGGCTCAGTCTGTTAGAACCACCGCAAATTTCAGCAGCGTTGCCAGCACAATTCATGTTGCACCCAGCGTTTCCGTCTGGAGCGATGGTATTGCCATTGGCGAGGCTGTTACCGCAGTCTGGAATTTGTTAGAGCTAGAGCAAAAGAATCACAAGCTGGAAGGACACTTACAGCACTCATCAGCGAACTCGAGGCCTGCAAGAACATAGCCCAAGCTCTTGCATACACTTTGACATGCCTCAACAGTCATTGACGTTGGCCCGTTGGGAACGCCCTCGGCAATCAGTGCTCGAGCGTTGACACTATCTGTATAGCATCCTCTGGAGGTCCATCCGGTGGTCACGGGGGGAGGAGCTCCAGTTGCGGTCGCCACTTGGTACACGTTAAGGCGATTTGGGCCTCCACATGTTTCCTGGGGCGCACCGCTGCAGGTCATGGTGCATTGAGCATTTCCGTCAGAAGCAGGGCCGCCTCCGTTTTCGAACTTGTTATCGCACCCTGGATACCGTTAGTCCTATCAGAGTATTGCCGTCCTCGATACAATACTTACAGCATTCTCCCGAGTACTCAACACCCGCAATCGTATATCCAGCAGCTTTGCAAGCCGTCTCGCACGCCTCGACCGACATGGCAGATGCACCTCCTGCGACTTGAACCTGGTTGGCTAGAGTTCGGCCATTCACGTTATCAGAGTAGCATCCCAGGGAACTCCATCCAGTTTGCTTGGGCGGCGACGAGCTAGTGGTGATGGTTGACATTGTTGTCGGACCCTTTGTTGTGGAACTAGGAGGAGGGGGGTTCGTGCCTCCACTGCCAGAAGCAAGCCGGAAGAGAGCAATAACATCAGCGAAGGCGTTGGCATTGGCAGAAGAAGCCGCCAGCACATTTCCATTCTCCGTGATCGAGTTGACGACGCCAACTGTTCCCAAGTTGTAGATGTTAATGTTGGTCAGCGTGCCTTCGAGGTCGACGATGTTATTTTGGCAATTTTGCGGCTCCACACCATTGTTGCAGCCTTTTACTTGTTAGCTTACTCCTATAGATGGAAAGAGACAACGACTTACCTTTTCCATCGTTATTTTCGAAGAAAGAATACAAGCCGGCAGCATAGATGAGAACATTCTTGGAGCCAAGGACTCTCAGGCCCCAAGCCTCAGCACATCGGCCAGATTGGCCGGCGCAGGAAGTTGCAAAGTCGGGGTCATTTATAGCAGAATTGACGGTGAAGGGAGTTGGGGCAAGGGGATTTGGTTGATAGTACCTGGTCGGAATTTATTAGCCATGAGCAAATGAGGGTGGTTGATATACCTACGGTGTCTCTGTCTGGATAACTCCTGCATAGATGTTCTGGGTGTTGGCAAACTGATATTGATACAGAACATGGTGCTCAACAGCGGTTCCAACACTGGAAGAGTGTGTCAGTAGATTGCTCAAAGTAAAACAGAATAGAAAACTTTGGGACTCGGATAGAAGAGATCACATACAACCAGAACGTTCCTGTAGTGCTTTCCACATACAAGCCTCTGCCGCTGAAGATGGTGATTTGCGAGTTGTTTGCGTCCTCAATGTCGTGGTCTGCAGTCCAGAGCCAGTTCTGTTCACATTAGCTAGGGACTATGTTTCCATACTGGGTTAACTCACATTCTCCATGTACAGGTTGCTTGCGCTGGACGTGATATGCATGGACATGTAGGCACCGATACAAGCTGTGTTGACAGCCGTGCTGCCTGCAGTCACCGGACATTGTGCAAGCTGGAGGTTTGATCCCTTGAAGCCACCAATTCTGGTATGTACGTCCCACATACCACTGGGGGTTCCAGAGGTAGCCAAGTTCCACTCGATGAGAACAGCTCCAGCTTGTGTGCCTTGGGTGGCTACGATCATGTCTGACCACTCCACCTGCCCAGTCTGGCCAGGTGTACCCACTTGAACAACAGGCTTGGGGTTGTTCTGGTCATTGAAGAAACTTCCAGAAGACAAGATGATGGGGTATTCCTCTCCGACCAGCTTCGCACCAGGGGGGATCTTGAGGGTGCTAGTAACGCGGTAGATACCGGCATCAAAGTACACGATTTGGCCTGCAGCGGTTGCACTGTTGATGATGTTTTGTAGAGCAGCGGTGTCGTCCGTAACCGCGTTACCTGGATTCGCACACTAGGTTAGCACTCAATTCTCTACAAATCACAGGCACTCATGCTCACCAGTGGCGCCGGCAGATCGAACGCTCTTGAATGACGAAACCGGCAGGGTTTCGTATTGTGGCTTTGAGCGCGTGTAATATTTGGATCCGCTCAAGAGTGATGAGGGACGGGCATTTGCTGCGATAGTGCCTTGGAACGATGTCGGTCCATTTGGAGTATACTGGTGGCCCTGACCCCATGCAGCGATTGTCGTAGTTCCGCCAGCCAGAAGAGTAGCACCGCTGGTCGATTGAACGGCCACCGGAACATTGTTGAGAGAAAGGTTCTCAATGATGAGGCTGTTGGATGTGGGGGGCGTCTGGTTCGCACTGTAGCTGGTCCTGATTCCGATTGGTGTTCCGGTGATAGAACTGTCGATCAGTGTGATAGACTCGGCGGACGAGATGTCAATTCCCAATCCACAGTTGTTGATGCTGATGCCCTGGTAAACCCACTCCCAGGTAAAGCCACTGACAATGGCTGTCCCACAGTTGTTGAATACCAAGTTGCGCATCGTGAACTGTTGATTACCTACAGCTGCACCGATCAAACCACCGTTGAAAGTCAAGTCTGTGAGGAATCCAGCAGAGCCTATGGAGCTATCAGCTAGGAACAGATGAAAGAGTGTCGTGGCTCTGTAAGACATACCGTTTTCCACGAAAAGACCAACTTGTTGGTTTCCAGACGCAGTACTCATTGTGACCTGGATGTTCTGCAAGCTTGTCGCCTGGGCTGTCGGCCAATGGATACCATAGGTCTTGGGTGCAGAAGCCGGCATAGATGTCATATCAAGCTTAAAGTTGCGCACTTGACGATAGAACACGTTGGTAGAAATCCAGTTGGGGTCATTGGGGTTGTTGTCGCCATAGTAGGTATCACCATCAATGAGAGCAATACCGTTAAAGTTTGCCGTCGCCTTAATGGTGGGAAGATTGGTCGCATCACCAATGATGTTGGTATAGTATTGATCAATGATGGGAGTCGAAATCAGGTATGTTCCAGCCGGGAAGTACACTATCGCTGGAGTCAAAGTGCTGGATTTGCAGAGTCGGCCACATCGACCCCCTGACAGGATGGCATTGTTAATTGCTGCCGTGTCGTCGGTAACACCATCACCTTGAGCATTCTACGTCAGTAACTGTAAGACACCTAACAAAATGAGGGAGAATAATTATACCCTTTGCGCCAAAGTCCTTTACATTGCGGTATACGGTGTAACCACTGGGTGCGAAAGGCGCAATTCCTTGTTTGGCAATATTCTCATACCAATAAGACGAAGCACGCTTTTCCACAGCCGGTTCAGCCTCGGCCCCAGGGACAATCACGCCCCGGCACGTCGCTGCAAGCGCGAGGGCCGAAAGCACGACGGAGCGCATGAAGCCCATGATGATAGAAGCTCTCTGCGCAGCTTCGCAGTTACAATGGATGAGCCAAGTGGCAGGGTGAGAGAAGAGACTTCCCAGGGGGCTCTATGCTCTTAAATCATTTTGAAGAAGAATACTGAAACACGGCAAGTGGGCATGGATAAATTACGCTTAATGGGAGTTGAGAACTCCGCGATTCAGTTAGACAAAAGAAAAGGGCCTTTTAGTCAACCACGAGGAAGCTGTTCATGAGCCATAGATGGAGAACGACCGAGAAAGTCATCGCGATTGCGTTGCGAAAGACGAGCTATGCTGGCAATAGCTCGGCACCCCTTACCCGGTAACCTTGCTCGTGGGTAAACAAATAGGGCCCAATAAAGAATAGGCCCGAGATGATGCCAGCTGTTCATGCTAGTGAAGCGTTCTTTCTATGCATCTTTGGCGGCAGAGAGTCCGGGGTGGGAGATGTGGGCTTCGGCGATGTTTGGCGGTTGGACCGACATGAAGCCTAGCCATCTATCCGAACGGTCACGCATCGAACGGGCGCTGGAGCTGTGGGAAGAGAGACTGAGAACAACGCCGAAACCAGTCTGGACTCTGGACGCGGCGCTCTCGCAAATCAAGTTTCCGCAACTTGGGGGTGGAGCGCGTGTTCAGTTTAGCATTTCTCGCGCCGAAACCTGCGATGCTCAAAGGGGAAAAGGCCCAGACAACGTGAGATGAGCAGAGGCAAAAGTCATGCGGTCGCGGAATCTCGGACTCCAGGGTCAGCCCAGCCCAAGTCCAGCCCCATGTGCCGAGTAGCTCCGAACACCGGTACCAGGTAGCATCTCATTAGGACCGAAATCTGCTGCAGAGTTGTGGCCTCTTGCCGCATATATGCGGGGTGATAGCGAGTCTGGGGTCGAGACTCCAGACTTCCCCAGGTTGACAAAATAAAAGCGCGGAGAGCAGGACGAGGTGTAATTGGCGCGGACCCCGGCAGATCGGCAGGGCCAAAATACGGCCGGGAATCACCTATGACCTATCGGTGATATGCCACAGCGGGACATGCCTAGGCAGAATTGCCACATGTGGCCACGGGTTGATTTGAATGGGTTACTTTTGTCATTTCATTCTCCCACCACTTATCTCCCACACATATTAAGATGATGTAATAGTTAGTTGACGGCTCAATCAAGCCGACCTGGTCTGTCAATTAACCCAATTAATTGTTGCCAGCTATACTGTGGTCATGAGAGCTCCTTTGTCTGGTCCGTATGCTGCGCCCTGTCCTCCCGCCCTTTTCAGATTCAGTTTTTAACATCGCTTGCGCAAGAAGAATTACTATCGCATGTTCAATGGAGTCAAGATTGAATGAAATCTGCCATGGAATGTGCTTGGTGGAATATATTTAGATATGTAAGCAAACTACTCCGTGCTCACTATGAGATTCGGTTCGGGGTGTGTGGGGTTCAAAGAGAAAAAAAAAATCTCAGAGATTCGCTTTGTGGTCCGATAACTTGAACGTATCTATAGTAGCTTATTAAACAGTTGAACATGATGAGAAGTTTTCCAAGGCATCCATGGGCGAGAATTATCACTTTCCGGTAATAAAGCCTCTTTCCAGGTTGAATTACATATCCTAGAATAGTACGTAGAATACCACGATCAAGACTTTGGGCATCTTTCTGTTATCATGTGTAGGTTAGGTATAACATGGATTTTATTAATGACGAGTCTTAGTTATCTATCATAATCGAGGGTAGGGCTCTTATAGCTCTTATACATGATCTACTCCGTATGAGATCCGCAGACACAGATTGGTCAGGGATACCCTGCAGTCACTACTTTCCGACTAAACCAAATCATGTTCCCATTCAGTGCCGGCTCAAGGTCTAATCCCACTTGAGTGACTTTATCATCAGCATCTACTTTAAACGACGCTCGTACAACCAAGTGGTCGCGTGGATCTTCGTTCAAAGTCATAAGAGTGGCCAACCAAGATTCCTTGCAGACATGCACCATCCGTATCACCATAGGGATCTCTTGAGCAAGACGCGAAGCAAATAATGAATCTCCACGACACTCCAAAACTAAATCGCCATAACCGGCGTGAATATAGTCTCCAGCGTAAGATTGGTAGGGAAGAGGAGGTGAACATCCAGGGCATGGGAGAGACGGGTAGAGGGTTTCTGGGGAGCAAGCGATATCCGATCTTCGCTGGGCAAGACGTCCCTGGAGTTCAATATTCCAGTCAACTCTTTCATCTTCAGGTGTCCCAAGGAGATCATCAAGCATCCCCATATATAGAGCTGTCTGGACGCAATGGCTTGACCCTCTTGTGTTTCCCATCATTACCAGCCCCCATTGGCGATCTGGCAGATACATCGCGGTGGTTCCAAATCCAGTCCAACCACCACTGTGCCATACGATGCGTTCCCCGCGGTAGTGATCAATGAACCATCCCAAGGCGTAAGAATGCGGTACCGGGAATGGATTGTTACCGGGGGCTGAAAATGAGATCCGCGGGGTAGTAAGGGTGGTATGCGCAGCCGGACTTATAGGCGGAGACTGCGTCATCATGCACTGCAGCCATTTTGCGTAGTCAACAACGTTGCTGATAATAGCGCCCGCCCCTGACACTGCAGGAAAATCAGGCACTGGCTCTTCCACAAACGATTCATTCGCTTCGCTCCATGCGTATCCGCGAGCTAGGACTGTTCCTGATGCTTTGGCTTCCATTGCTTCTGCCGGCGTCCAATAGGTGCGGGTCATGCCCAAAGGTTGCCAAATGTTTTGTTTCATGAAATTGCCCAGACTCATTGAGGTCATAGTCTCCATAGCATGTGATACAGTCGAAAACATGTAGCTACTATAGAGATACCGTGTACCTGGTTCTGCAGCTCTAGGGAGATGCCTTAAAGAGCGGACAACATCTCTTACAGATGCGGATTTCGGCTTGAAGCTAAATTTATGGTCGGGTAAACCAGTCTGATTGCTGAGTGCATCTTCTAGCGTGATACGGGAGGTGATGGAATCATCGTCCAGAGCAAAGTCGTCACCTAAAATTGAAGAGAGCGTTGTTTGCCATGACAAATTCGATGGACAGTGATTGAACGACGAGCGCAAATCCGCATTGTCCACCAGTAAAGAGACGCTAGCAGCAGTGAAAGCCTTGGTAGTGCTAGCAGCAAAAAAGACTGTTTCTGGCGTTACAGCAATATCAGGTAATTGTGCAAGACCGTACGCCTAAATTCTGGTTACTTCTGCCGTCATACTCTTTAGATAATGGCGTACCTTGAAACTGGTCGAGGAGCCTTGAATAAGTCCAATTGCTAGGCCGGGAACATGCCATGCATCCATCAGCCTTTGGGCTTTTTCGTTGAATTCATCGTTAAAGTATGAATCGCTGGATCGTGAAGGATCATTTACGTTGTTTCGCTCCATCTGAACGGTGTTGAGTGACTTCGAAGTAAAGTGGTCAATGAGTAACCTCGTAAAAAAAATCGCCCTCGCTGTATTAGTGTCCGCTTCTCTGCAGTAAACATATAACCTTTGGACTGTATATAGGCTGAAGAAAACAGGGGTGCATGTGGTTTAGAGATATATGTATAGTTTCTTTTGACTCTCGTAGAGAGTGTGGCGAAAGTCCACTCCATCATCGGGAGTCCGCATCATAACATGCGTATAGTAATACGACACGGTGGGTACAGCATCCGTCATAAAGGATTCTTCCACATGTTATGAGTCACATTAAGGTAAATGACAATAGTTCCTTATCTCAGCGGTCCTTTTGGAAATTGAACATCATACTAATGGGTAAAAAATGTTTAGTTTAGTTTGGATGTTGAATACAAGCGAGGAAAGCGAGAAACGGTCACCATACAGAAATAAACAAACCGTACACACCCGCCACGCTAAACTCGCCTGCAATGGCGATCGTATTCTCCTCATATGTGCGCACACTCATTTTGCTGCGCCAGCGCACCGACACAATGATTAAGGAGGCAGCTAAGATAATACGGCTTAGACTCTCTCGCTCTTCTTTTTTCGCAGCATAGGCACTGCCGATGCTTCCACGCCAGAATCGTTAAGGAGCTCGCTATAGCCCCGCCGTTTATAGAATTCGGGTACGGCTCCATCTAAAAAGAGAGGGACGTCGATTTCATCTGCTATTTTGTCCGCTTCTGCGAGAATTGCAGTTGCGCATCCTCGCTTTTGCCAAGTATTCCGAGTGACCAAGGCTTCAACGACTGTATTTACCGGGGAAAGATAATCAGCCGGAATCCATTTCAAATGAAAATGACGATGCGATGGACATGGCGAAGGCGTTTTGTTTGGAGAGAGACACTTACACACTCGAGGCTGGTTGCCCATGAGCTTGTTGTGGCGCTTCGTCCATGCGCCGAAGAGTTTATCCAGAACCTCTTGTTTCATTCCTCGCTGAAGAGGGACACCCCAGTCGTTCCATACGCTGGTAAAAACATCACCCGCGGCGATATTGTATACAGTTCCCGTTGCAATTGGATAGCCTGCAGTCAGCTATTAGCTACTTTAATTCGCAATAGTACTGTCGGGGTCATTTGCTCGCTTGTTGGCTAACCTTCAGCGTCTCGAACCACCAGCAGCTTGACGCGACTATTATCCGCCTTGAGGAGAGCCTCGAACACATCAGTTGCATACTTTGCCCCGTGGGCATTATGCGGGTAGATGTTGTAATCTCCTTCTGGATTCAGCCCCTCATTGACAAGCTCAATCAGCTCTGGTACATCTGCTACGGTAGCAGGTTCTACTCGAATTTGAGCATCAATCGCCATGTTGACTTGACTTGCTGAGGGAAGAGTCTGCGAGTTTAGAGCGGGGCAAAAAGAGTCGTAAAACCTCTGTTGGTCTCATCGCTCATGCTCGCTCACTGGTACAGACCATCCTTTAAATACTGGAATGAGGACCCCTCGAAGGATTGCATCGTTCTAGACCTATGACCTTTTGTTATCACTCGTAGCCCATCGCCTCCTAACGCGGTGTTATAGCGGGCTTTGGGGTGGCACTACGGACCAAGTGTGAAGAACCTGTGTAAGCGTGCAGCCAATCAGGACGGCGGCTACAAATATCTGCCCGTGCTATTTGTGCGGGACTACCCTCTGGCGGTGCCATTTTACGGGTGCCAGCGTCAGCGCTAGCAGTATTACTCTCGCAACGAGTTTGACTCCGGCTTCTCGGGCTTCAAGTATATGTACCCATGACTGCGGTATCTCTGAGGCGGGCGCGTTCATAACATCGACGACCTAAATGGAGCCATTATAAGACTAACTGAGACGCTTACAGGCTTTCGGTTGGGGGTGTATTAATATCATAGGGGCTATGGATAGTTCAAAATTTTCGGGTTGGTTGTCAGATAGTCTTTCAACTTCACCAGCGGCAACTGCTGAGTGGTCGTACGCACATTACCCAGCGGATGCAAGCACAATCCAGTCGCAAATCCATACCTCCACGCTGTACAAACTTGTATGATGCCATCTGTCAAGAAGATTCACTAAATCTGCATGTGGCTAGACTATAGAATCAAGCTATTGCTAGATCACATGCTTCTACGAAGCATAGAAGCCAAAAAGATGGTAATTATGCACCTGGAAGTTGCAGATGTATGACACCAGTAACATATAATATTTCGAATTTTATTCAAATTGTGCATACACGACAATAGCTCATCATGGACACTACCAGAGAGTAACTACTCACGTCGACCTAAGACGGTTTGCCACGCTCGGCGCTGATGAATGCTGTCCCACCACCGTTTGACATTTGGGCGGCTATCTATCAGATCGGTTTCGCCAGCTGCAGAGAGTAACTCGCCCCAAGATAAGTGAAATAAGTCAGCCAGTGTGAATTCCTGTTGAACTATGTTAGTAACGTGTATCCTTAGAGCCTCCGTTATATGAGAAGAAACGTCTTACGTCTCCAGCGAGATATTTTGACGTCGCAAGTAGGCGGGATTCATATACGTCCAAGATCGCTCCAAGGTCAGCTCGGTGGCGTGCAACTTTTGCTTCGTCGACAAATTCTCCTCGAACTCTACGCATATCAGTAAAATTATTTGCATATCGTAATGGGGCTGTGGACTGGCACACTTCTTGAAAAGCTTCTCGCTGACCAAGTCTTTGGCGGCTGGGTCAAAGGTAGTAACCTCTACGCTGAGAAGTTGCTCGTAGATGGCAAAGGCTCTGGCGTCAGTCGGATCAACAGTAAGCTTTGACGCTTTTTCTGGATACTTTGTGCATAGATATTTGCTAATGGCTCTCGATTCTATCGTCGGATCCTTGTCAGCGCGAACTGTGTCCACAAATATCAGCCTAAGGCTCTAATGTACCATAGAGAACTAAATCATCGTCCATGACGATAATTGGAATCTTGCCAAAGGGCTGTCTCGCTAAGTGCTCCGGAGTCTGTTGAGATATCTATTAGAGTTTTCATAGATGACCTATGAAGCTGGATGGGTTGCGATACATTGTTCATCCCACTTAAAACGTCGACGACTTTGATCTTGTAGGGCACCTCCAACTCCTCGAGCACGGCCATCACTCGCCGTGTACAGACGGATGCAGGCATTCCATGGATGACAATAGACATCTTCGAGTTTTTCGAGAGTATAAACGTTAACGGCTCTTTTTTCGACCATGAGAAGAGGAAGAACATTCTTTCATGTCATCTTATGCTCACTTCGGCTACGCAATTATAAGCAAATTTGTCACGATCGGAGTTCCGATAGGAGCAATGACAAATGTTTATCACATTAGGTGCCATCCATCTTTCATGATGGAGACAACGGGAGCTTATGAAAGATGAAGATGACAAACTATCCGCTGACGCAACTGACCAAAACACCGCCATAGTCTCTTCTATCAGGACTAGCCCATTATAGCTTTTTTGAAAAGCACGCAACTGACTTAGACGTTGATAAGATCGGAACTCCGCAGCGCTTATACTGCAAAATGAAAAAGCAATTGAATTCCAAGAACCGTAGGAGTACCGAAGTGCCACTACCGCCGGGGTAAATCGGCGCTATGTAGCTCCTACGGGGCGTAATGTCGATAGCTAAGCACATCCTAGTGATGGATCGGATCTCCGCTAACCGATGAGACGTCTCCGCCGATCCGACCATCACAGTATGAGAATTCATCTGAGGAGGTGTAGAGTGTGGTGTACATATACATTTACATGGGTAGCTCATATATCTCGAGGACACACACTCAAGTCAGCATTGTGAACGCCAGATATTCCCCTCTTACCAAATTTACCATGTCAGAAACATACGAACAATACAAGGTCGATCTCGATGGTATCCTCGGAGACTCGGAGGAGCCATTTCCCAATCTCAAAAAGGTTAAAGTTGAAGCTCAACCTTTGCCTCTGGAGTTAGGTTACGTTCGAGTGAGGCTGCGGGCTGCAACCGTCAACTGGAGGGATTTACTCGTCGTCGAGAATTCCCCCTTGTACATTCCTACTCATCAAGGATTGGTTCCTCTGGGTGACGGTGCTGGCGAAATCGTTGAGATCTCGTCAAAGGGCAGCTTGTGGTCAGTGGGTGACAGAGTAATCACCGTCCCCAACTGTGGCTGGAAGCAAGGCTATGATGTTGCCGACTTTGATCCAGTCTCTGGTTATGGCTCATCAAATGTAGATGGAACGCTCTCGAAATTCATGATTGTTCGTGACGATGGCGTCGTAAAAGCGCCATCAAACCTCTCATGGGAAGAGGCTGCTTGCCTTCCAGTTGCTGGAGGGTCGGCGTGGAATGCCTTGTTTCACGGCCCAACGCCTGTGAAGCCTGGTGACTTCGTGCTCACCGAAGGCACTGGTGGCTTGAGTACATTCGCCATCCAAGTAAGTCTTGGTTCTTCTCATATCGCGTTGTCCATGGTATTCATTATGATGCTGCGCATAGATAGCTTCAGCAGCTGGCGCGTCGGTCATTTCCACGTCTTCTTCGGACGATAAGCTGGAAATAGCCAAAAAGCTCGGGGCTACATACACTATCAACTATACGAAGCATCCGAAGTGGTCGGAAAAGGTTTTGGAACTTACTGGCAACAGAGGTGTAGATCATGTTGTAGATGTTATTGGCCTTCCAACCGCGGCCGAAGCTGTACGGTCTCTCCGAACTGGTGGACAAGTTACATTCATCGGATTTCTTGGCGGACAGGCTCCCCCACCTGATCTTGTCAATACTCTGCTTGCAGGTGGCAAAACTGGTATGTATACAAAAATCCCATGATTGAATGTCCAGTATTTTGCTGACCCAAGAAAGCCCGAGGAATGCTCGCCGCAAGCAAGCCAATGATTGAGGAGCTAGTTCGCGCCGTGGAAATGAACAACATTCACCCACAAATTGGCCAAGTCTTTGATTGGAATGAAGCTAGGAAGGCTTATGCCGCACTTGCATCAGGCTCAGTGGTTGGTAAAGTCGTTATACGCATTTGAAAAGGTGTTGGAGCTCTACAGAACATAACTTTGTCTTGCTTATGTATCGACTTCAATATACTGTAAAGTAAGAATACAAGTAAAGTGTAGATATTTGATGTATTGCTATGCTGAGATTAAATAGCTATCCAACTATTATTAATGAACGTAAAGAAACAAAGATTGGGCATCTATTTGGATATATATTCAGGTCGGTTGAGACTGCGGTCAGCTTGGACCAGTTTATATCATAATTGCACCAGGTTAATGATGAATTCTTAACTGGAGATATTGGAAGGAGCATGGTTGGTAGAAAATTCCGAAATACTGCTTGTGGACAAGCAAGTAATCATTATGGGAGGGGGCATGCTCAAGGTTTGTTGAAGCTAAATCTTCAATTCTCTGATACGTATATGTATTCTGTACTTCATAGGGAGCATATATGCTGGAGTCAATGAGATATATACCTCATCAGTCCTTGTTATATAACACTATGAAGAGATGGTATACTTATAACACGGCTCAATAATAACTGAATTGCCATTTGTTGCTTCCTGATCATTGTCACATAATGTAGTCGGGCTCCCCTCACACGACATGGAACCCTGACTGTTATTTACAGTATACACAGGACTGGTAAACAAATCAATACTGAAGGCGGGAAAGCTATTCGTAAGACCAGCAATCAGAAGACGGGGTCTATAGGGATCGATGAATTGGCATTGGGAGGCGCTCTACTGGAGGCAGAGTCGATATAAAAAATGTCCACCATGTGCGAAAGGGCAAGTTGGGATTCGTGGAAACTTTGAGGCTTCAGTTGGCCAGGATAGAGGACACCTGATCAAGCTGTGAGGCGGGTTATGATATGGTTGTAGGGATGGTGATTTTGAGGAGATAGGAGAAGGCGATGGTAGACTCGTTGGTGAGTGATCTGTGTTAGTGGCAGTAGAGAGGTTGGACCACGGCTAAACAGCGTACTAGGCAGAATTATGACTGTCCCAAACAACAGCTTGCTTGCCAGGATGTTAGTCACTGGCCAATAAAACCAAGTTAATAGCCAATAATCGTCTGGAAGTGTGATGGATCTGGGAGCGGAACTGCAATAGTAGGAAGATATTTAATACTGAGGAGCGGGCTAGCAAGGGGCACGACAAATAAAGATGAAAGGGCCATAGTAGTGGTAAGAGCTGTACTGGCCGTGTACGTGGTACATCCTAGAGCGATGGTTATTGCGAGACAAAGCATGGTCAATGCGTGATGGGAATCTCCAGTATCTGGTTCGTAGGTATAGCTGGGCAATGGTTTGAATGTTCGTCTGGGGAACGTACCCCTGAGTTGTTCTAATAGAAGACTTTTAGGGGACATGAACAGAGTGTGAACTGTTGAGAAGTGTAACGAAGGCTGAGAATGTGTATCGCGAAAGTCGAGGCGGCGGAGTGAGAAGCACATGGCATGATGGTCAAAACAGAAGAAAAGGCGAAAACGAAGTTTTGTGCTACCACCAAACCATTTACTAGAGACCCGACGTTGGTAGGATCTGCCTACCAATATTCAGGGCAAAGGCGTCAATGTGGGCCTCTCGGACAAATTATATCCCATTGACCCGGTCTCCAACCATCTATTACTCCGTGTTTGTAAACTAGGTGGAACCCCAAGCTCCAAATAATGCAAGAGATTATCGACCACGACATTGTGGCGCCCTGGTCTATCATACCATAGAGTGAGCAAACACAGCCTCGGTATAAGCTCGGTGTATCCGGCATCTCGCCAACGACGTTACTGCAAACGACGACGATTTATCTCGTAAAAGTCAACTGGCCAAGTCAAATCTTCTGAGCCTAAAAACCGTAGGAAGAACTGATTTTGAACTCATGGAAGGAGAGATCTCGCCATGAGACACCTATTACATCTATATTCCAAGTCTACCTCAGTTGTCCTAGGTATCATATGACGCATACTCGTTCGACTAGTGGCTCGATGTAATGATGGTTCTGACACTTGAAATCTCTCGTAGGTAATATAATGCAGTATCGATTCCCCGAACAGCATCTAGTCTCACGGAGAAGAGCGCCCTATACACATAAGCCAATAGGACACTCTACCCCCTGAATGATTCTTCTCAATGGAATAACTGGCGTAGCTGTAACTATTTACACACGTTATATTTTAGCTAACTCCACTGATGGGTCGCAGGTCCAAAAGCATATGGATGACTGAAGATATAGTTATGTTTCTTTTGTTTACGTCACATACAGTTTCTACGGTTTTGTCTTTCTTCTTGTTCATTGTGAGTTAGTAGCACATCTTAAAGGGCAAGATATCTTGGGTACTGGTTATAGGGCCGGTCTCTTCAAAGTCACTTAACATCACTCTTTCAGGAGCTGGACTATCATAAGGATTTCTAAGCATTAGTTCGAATACTAAATAAATGCTATTATCCGGTTGATCCACATACCCCTGAGTCAATAATTTAAAATATCTACCTAGGCGACCTTGGGAATTTGAAGACTAGAGAACCAAAACGGTTGACCCATAGAAGAAGATACCCGGCGGGTTGACTAGTCAGGCCGCTGACTAGCCAACCCACCAGGTAGCCCAGCTTACTCTTGGCTATAAGTATATGGAGAGAATTATTTGGGTTGCCGCGCGACAGATGGTAAAAAACTAGGCTGATATAAGCAATTACAGCGACAACTGCAGTTATTCAAAGCTATTCAAAGGGACCACCGCTTTTTTCAGGGGACGTCTTACCAAGTCTCCTTTGTGGCTCGAGTGTTATGCAAAAAGCCCCGCCCTTTCCTATTTATATTTAATAGTATGCATAAATCAGCAAACTATTGCTAATAACTAACCTTAGCTACACCTTAAGTCAGACCACAGGGAAGGTGGCCACCCCTAGAAGGTGGCCACCGCCTTTTCCCCTCAACACCAACAACTACACCAACAACCTAGGTTATTACAACTGCAATTTCTTATCGAATTGTTAACCAATTTTAAATCTAATTGAATTTTCTTAACGGTAATGACCGAATCTATTAAATCTGCTATTCTTTCCGCAATTAACAACGTTAATAACGGTATATTGCAACGAAAAGCTGCATAACGCTGGGGAATACCCCGCTTAACACTACAGAAGCGTTTAAACAGCAGCTAGTCAAGGGCTAATACCCATAAATTTACCCAACGCCTTTTAAAGCAGCAGGAAGGTCATCTTATTCAATAGATTCTAGTCTAAACTAACCTAGGTCTCCCCCTAATACATCAGCAGGTTAAAGAATTTACTATAAGGGTAGTTAAAGCCAGCGGCGACAATCTACCACTTAAAAAACGATAGATTAAAGGTTTCCTAAGACAAAACCCTAAAGTTAGGACTATCAGAGGTAAGCTAATTAATTCCTATTATTTAAATAGGGTAAAGGTTAATATTATTAAGGATTTCTTTTAGTTCTTTAACCTCCCGGTAATTAAAAATATCCCTAGCAAATACTAATATAATATAAATAAGACTAAGATACTAAAAAACCGCAGCAGCAACAGGCTAGTGCTCAGGTATACTAAGAAAAAGGCTATTATAAGGAAGCAGCCTAAATTGCGATATTAGACTTTAATCGTTAAGTATATCTCAGCCACGGGCCGGGTCCTCCTACCGTTAGTTATTTTTAAAGGCTTAACAGTCTAGTAGTAATAGTTCCCTAAGGAAATTAAATTCCTAGCTAACTAGGCGTTTAAGGCATCTAAAAAAGGCTAGACTAGCGATAAAATTGCAATCTAGTGGTTGTAAGAGATCTTTATTCCTTAAACTTAACCTAGTCTACTGTTAAAGCAATTACTTATTATTAACAGCTACAGCAGCTACTATATTAATAATTTCCTCTATAAATACTTTAAAAATAATATTTATTTACTCTGCCTACTATTATATAGCTCCTACGTTTTTTAACCTCTTAATATTACTGTTTTTTCCCCCGTTAAGACCTATTACTATTAAGCTTTATTAAAATTTAAAAACTATAACAATTCCTCGCCAGCTAGGAAAAGGATCTTCCTCAAATACTATTACAAAGCTAGGAAGCTAGGCCTTATAAGTAAAAACGCATAAGCTGGCTAGCTTAAATCCAGTCTATGGCCCCTTAATGTTAATAAACCGTTAGGGAGCAAGCTAGTTATTAAAGAACCCCCAGAACCAAAGACAACCCCTAAGACAGCAAAATCAACAGCTAGGAAGAGGAAGGAAGTAAATTTAATTAATTTTAATACCCCTAAACAGTCGTAAGAAGTTCAAAGAGTTATACAATTAATTAAGGTTATAACGCTAAGGACCCGGCTGCTGTTGCAGAAGATTAAAAAGCAATTAGACCAATAGAATACTATAATAGCGGCGTCAGAGATTAAGATTCGTAATCTACAGCGCTAAGTCAATAGCTTCCGACCTAAAAAGAAATAGAAAGTAGAAGAAAACCTAAACAGTTAATTTATTAGGATTAAAGAGATTATAAATACAAAGAAGAAGATAGAATAGGAATTACAGTGCGCCGAGGCATCTAACGAAGTTAAAGTTAATAAATCTGAAGATGTATATTACGTATTTTTACTAGAATAAAGAAAAACAATAAGAAGATAACATCCTGATGTTATTGTGCTGATTTTTCCCTTTAATTTGATACTAATTACGGTCCGGCTTAGGTGGCCACCTTCTAGGGGTGGCCACCTTCCCTGTGGTCTGACTTAAGTTATTAAACTCAAAGTGATCCGAACAGATCAGGATTGCCTGTCTGATCAATGTTATCTCATGTAATTAAGATCATCTTGTTTAATTAAGGTTATATTTTTCTTCTTCTTTCAGCTGGACCCAGTACAGCTGAATCTTCACATGAGTCCAACCCGTAATAATTTAGCTACAGCTAGGCCTAATCCTGTGCCTTTCATATGCAATATGATCAAATCCATCAAACCGTGACCGCTTCAATCAAGTGAGAGCCCTCAAGAATACTTTGTCGACCCAAAACATTAGGTACGGTATCTAGTAAAAACACTTCGCACATAAAGCAGGAGACACAAGTATATGTAAGAGATTCCACTTTCGGTCTGTAAAGTAGCCGCTCCTAATTGGTGGTAAAATGCGATTATGCTATCTGACTATTTTTCAGAAGCACTTTAGGTAGTCTCATTTCGCGCATTTAGCCCGGGTTTACTATATTTGCTAACATAATGAACGAATAAGACCACACGTCACGCCCATATGCCTCGCCGGTTAGATGGTGATGAGAACGGTATTCTCCACTAGATGGGGAAGATTTTTCACATGGCATGTCAGCTATTGTTCATTCAATGGATGGTCTGATGCAGGATGGGAAATTATACAGTAAGCATTGAAACGTAATGTTGTTACCGGACAACTTGCCGAACCAGGAAAAGGCGTTACAAAGCGAAAGCAAGTGCCACCGGAGCAAATATCTACTAGCAATATGCCTTGATACCTGTTGTATTATTGACTGTTGGTCTTCGGCTGATGACATGAAGAATAGGCTAGTGCTGACACCAAACCTCGGACCCTGCGTGACCCTAACTAGAGAGTGCTTTCTTCACCACTACTTCAAGTTCATGTTTTGACAGCTATATAAGAAAGATAACCAGAACCTTATTTTGTCTCCTTCATCACTTGCTACTTATACAATTCAAACTTTCATTGATAATTTCTGATTATTTCCGTCCTGAAAACACCTTCGAAATGGCCAACGCAAAGAGAATTCTGTCGGGCATAGCGACTGTCGCATCACTCTTTGGCACTGTAATTGCCAATGATCCGGTTCATGTGGATGATTTCTATAATAATCCTGCCTCTGTCGCATCTTCCGGCGCACCGTATGATTGTGGGATCCAGATTCATTGCATGGATTTAATGCTAACAACTCTCATCATAGTCAATGGAACCTTCCAACCGGAACTTGTCTTCCTGACGCCGCCATAATCAACGGTGTTCAAAACGGGGGTAATGCCCCTGATAACTGCAACATAGGCAAATTAAACCACAATTGCCACTCGCAGCCCAATTGGAATGGCGCGAACACGGAGCTCTATTCTTTCCCAACTTATTGGGATCTTCGGCGTTGCAGCACTACCGAATTTCGCATCGCTTATAATGTTTACTTCACGAAGGTATATCCATTGCAGGCACAGCGCCCTAATTGCATGTTATAGCCTACACCTATTTCGGAGAGCTGACGAATTGATCGAACAGGACACTGGTCACAGACATGACATTGAATGGATTGTGATGGTATGGAAATCACACGATGGCGGAAACACCTTTATTCGTGATTCTGTTGTTTTTGAACAAGACGGATCTCATCCACACAAGTCCTGGGACCAAATTCAAAACACCTTTTAGTAGGTTGCCCTTCTCATGGCCTCGTACCTCTGTTTATGCATGCATTTGTCGCCACACTGATTCTTACAATCAACGTTTAGTGATCAAGAAGATTGGCTCTCCCTTGGCAACAAAAGCAAAAATCACGCCAGAATCTTTGTAGGAAAGTGGCACCATTCGATGCACGATGACCGCTACACCCAGTTCAAGAATACCTGCCCGCCAAATTCCGTGTCAGACTTCCGAACCGACGACTTCTACTTCTGGTCTGCACTCAACCTGACCCCCATGGATGTTATCCCAAGTACGTAATGTCCCTTATTGAATCCTCGAGCTCTACACTGTCAATCTTGCATCCCCACATATGAGCGAGTCCTATGGCATGACACGATGTAACTAATATAACTTGAAACAGCCAGCTGGAGTTATTCCCCAACTGCATTTGCTCGAGGCGACGGAATATGTAACCTTTAAGGTGTTGCCCTACCGTCAGTCTGAAGCTCTCGGTAGAAACTTGTCTCTTTGCAACTTAGGTTGGAAGAGCAGGTTTTAGGCTTCGAAAGCTGCAGCGGCTTTCAACTTTCCCTTCGAATTAGTTTCTAATTATATTGGAGATATCTTGGATATAAATAGGATTAGGTTGTGATTAGGATTTAAAGGACAGAAGTGCTGTAAAACTGTATGTCTAGTTGCAATTACCGTTGCGTGGCAAAGTATATCGTCAATTTGCATAACCGGATGCAGTAAGAGATTGGTTGATGATTGTGATGATATAATAAATTAGCAACATTAATACTCACGCCTGTTGAAACCTTTAGATCTATATATACCTTTATTACATATATTATAGATAGGTCTACAGTCGGACTACTATAGTTGCAAAAACATACCTATTATAACAAATAATTTTTTTTTAAAAAGCAAAAGAAAAAAAATATATTCCCACCGATTGGCATGATCGGGCGATAACTTTGTGTTTACTAAGGAGCTACTGACCTAACCGAGGCACTGGCTTTCTTTTCATACTGTCATTAGGTGCTTTGCGGAACTCCGCTAATACGCTTAGAACCGGACTTGTATTCTCACTTCGTCGTCGTAGTAGCCGTCACGTATCGTGTTGGCAACGTCGACTTGCGCATATTCATTCTTCTTTGGCCGATTCTATACCTAGCGATATTAGTCAACATGGCGGACACCCGAAACGCTCTCCCACGTCGCAAGGCATGTTCCGAATGCTATAGGTCGCGGCGATCGTGTGACCACCGGCGACCGTCATGCAGTCGATGTCTTGCGAGCCGACGGACTTGTATCTACTCATCTCAAGTCCGCCATCGAGGAACGGATGAATGCGCCAATGATGATGCATTAGCAAACAATCTCCTTCAACAGGGCGGAGATCTTGGGAGTGGTACACCTGATAGTACCTCTTCTCACCGAGAGCTCAGCGCGTTACCGTCAACTAGCCCAGCTATCCAACCTCAAGTAGAATCTTTTGCGTCATTTGACACCATAGATTCTGCAATTGAATTTCCGCCTATCAATCTTCAGGTAGACCGATTGGAATATGAAACGATGAAATACTGTGCAAAAGCTTTACAAGAATTCCCGGCGCTACTCGTGCGAGCTGGTACGACACCATTTATCCACCGCTCCATGCTCCATGCCCAAGGATATCCGACCATTCTGTATGACACATTTTCAGCATGCGCCAGCTATTTAACAATGTCGGAATCTACAGAACGCGTGGTATTTAGCATCCTCGACATTCGCACCAATCAGATTCTTCAAGCGCCTCAAAGTTCATCCTTGCTGGAGAACCTGGCCCGTATACAAGCATTGACTCTACTGCAGAGTATCCGTCTGTTTAATGGCAATATCAGACAACGTGCTCTCGCTGAAGCTCAGGATGAGTTGTTCGAACAATTAATCCTAGTCCTTCAAGCTCATCTTGCAGGCCTAAACAGGGATTTCGAGTCTTCTTGGTCAGGATGGATAATTGCTGAGAGTGTTCGACGTACCTTGGTCACGGCTTATATGCTACGCGGCGTTTACTCTCTACTGAAGAACGGCTACTGCACTCTGTCTCCTATAGTATCTCAGATGTCATTTACAGCTCAATCGTCGCTCTGGGACGCGAGGACGGAAAGAGACTGGAATCGTCGTCGCCGTAATGGAAAGACATATTTCGTGTCCTGCATGGACTTTAGCGATATAATTCTCAGCGGAACTCAAGACGACTTGGATGACCTAGGTATGATGATGCTGGTCACATATCGAGGATACGACTCGGTGATGGCATGGTCTCAAGGACAGCAAGAGGGTGTTTGGGCGTGGGCATAACAACGGGAAATGTGCAAGAAGTCAGCAATTGACTTGGTTTCCCGGGATATCGGCCCATGAGCGAGATACGCAATGCCATTGCTCATATATGTGAGATTGTTCATATTTCTAAGGCGACTTTCTCTTTGTCAAGTTCGAAAATTGTACCCAAAGCCTGCTATTTTCCTCTATTATCAAGCCCGTGACATTCACTCGATATTCTATCATAATATATAGAAAAACGGACATATTAGTCAAGTGAAAGGAAAAAGTGACTCCCTTAGCTCAAGATAGCCGTGCCTTCATTCCTTGGTCTAAGCCCTGCAAAGCTGCCCTCTGCTCGTACAAGGCTGTGGTAGCCGGATTGAAAATGATCAATATTATTCGGGACCAAAAAGTCGTCAGCTTAAATAATCTCAAATATTGAGAGAACGATATACTGGCGAGCGAACCACGTAGGTCGCCGATGTGGAATGTTGCGGAGCTCCGCCTTGAAAGGACCGCGCTGCACACCAACCATCCATACGCGTCGGAGACTGGCATAGTCCTCAAATCCGACATGTTCCATGTGCGTTTGTCAGCATAGTCGTAATATAGCTGCTATCTAGCTAGAACCTTTATGTTTTAATACCATCAAGTTTGATGTCAAGCCGGGACTATGATGCGTAGTCCGGGCAACGTTCGTATGACATATTAACAGACGGTGAATTTGCAAAACGAGATACCTGAAAAGATCGGAGTTCCGCTTAATTAATGGCTGTAATAGTTTCATATATTAATAATGTTAATTCCGACTTACTTTTAGGATTGATTTTCTTCAAGTATATATTTATACTTCTCTCGGACGCAGCATCCAGGTTCATCAACGCTTGTCAGCTAAAATGTTCTCTGCCTCCACATATTCTCTTGCCACTTAAATATTTTAGCATCCATCCACGAGTACCGAGGCATAAATATGTCGACAGAACTAGAATCGGAGCCGAAAGATATGTTGGCAGTGTATGCCAATTATGCCGACCAAGACAATCCTCTCCAAGCCCTAAGAATTGGTCGAGTACCACTTCCTCCTGTTCCGGACGGCTGGGTGCGGGTAAAAGTTTCAACCGCGGCGCTGAATTATCACGACGTGTTCACTCTTCAGGGAGTTGGGACTCATCCTCTAACTTATCCTCGTATTCTCGGATGCGAAGGTTGTGGCTATCTCAAAGACGGTACTCCTGTCATCCTGTATCCCGTCATGTGTGGTACCGACTACCTGGGGGAGGAAATATTGGATCCTGCCAGAAATGTGTTTCACGAGATAACAGACGGAACTCTTGCGGAATACGTTGTTGCTCCATCCCGCAATGTTCTTCCCTTGCCTTCCGGCTTAGATCCTATTGATGGCGCTGTACTCGGTATTGCGTGGCTTACTGCATACCGGATGATTTTTACCAAGGCGAATATGCGTCCTGGGCAGACAATGCTAGTCCAAGGCTCATCGGGAGGCGTATCCACAGCTCTCATTCAACTTGGCGCGGCCGCTGGCCTACGGGTCTGGTGCACAGGCCGCTCCCCAGAGAAAAGAGAACTTGCCCGGAAACTAGGGGCGGAGAAAACATTTGAGCCAGGTGCTACTCTTCCCCAGCAAGTTGACGCAGTGTTTGACACGTCGGGCAACGCAACCTGGTCGCATTCAATGGCGTCTGTGAAGCTAGGAGGATCAATTGTAACATGTGGTGCCCATGGTGGCTTCCATGTTTCACTCGATCTACTTCGAGTGTTCAACGACCAGATTAGTATACATGGCGTATATGCTGGAACATTGCAAGAGTTCAAGGATCTCATTCAATTTGTCATTGCGAAATCTATCAAGCCACGAATTGGAAGCACGTTGCCATTGTCAAGAGGAGACGAGGGACTCAAGGCACTCTATACTGGAGGCACGGACGGTAAAATCGTCCTAGTCGCTAATTAGGGTAATCATCAGCTACTCTAATCATCAAGATAGTTGGCATAAATTGAGCTTGCTGTATCTGAGCACTCTTTAATAATTAGCGTTCCCATTTCTTATGGTACATACCAATACAGTGCTTCCAAACTGAGAAAGCTGTAGAAAATACTTGTAATTCCGGCAGCCGAGATACCATCAGCGCTGCCCTGTAAAATAGAGAGTACAGCTGCCAGAGTGTAACCGAAATAGTCTCTTTAATATTAGCCCTGGAGCTTCTCTGGGGTCACTAGCTCACTATGGTAGCGCTATATCGGCAGCCTGTTTATCTACCTGCATATTTCATCATATATTAAATACCTCCTTCGTAGCCCATTGTACTTAATAAGGATTTATTCCCTTTTTATAAAAGCTTAAACTAAAGGCTGTAGGCAAAATAAAATGTCGCTAGCTCCCAGGTTTTGAATCCGAACATCTTGACTAATTCTTCTTTGAGTAGCAAGCTGGTCTAGTGGATGGAGAATTCAGTACGTCGATAATTTTCGACACCTAAGACATGGCCTTTATACAGATTGCGTCGCTTGTTTAAACCCTTCCGTCTAGAAACAGTCAGAGTACAGCACAAGATTTAACCTGGATATTATTTATAATATTCCACCTTCCAAAAAATATTTACATGCAGCTTGAACATCTCGTATTCCCACCCCGCCCCTTTCTTTCAGTCCACTTCACCGTAGGCTAGGACTGCGGAGTACAAGATCTTTTGAAGTAGATAGAATACCACTTCTTTTGACAAATTGCATATAGTTACAGAGAAGGCTCGGTTAATGTTATGTAATGTACAGGTTTCTTTCACCAGTACTTAATTACTACAAGTTAGACGAAATGAAAGTAGTATTATTCGCGTAGTTCGCGCTGGCACCTCAGGCAGCTAGTATCTGTTAGCAGCTCTAGCTAGGTAGTCATTTATATATTGTTCCAAATCAACGTTCTAGATCAGTGCATCACTATATTCGTTCGGCCAGCTTTTATCATAGAGTTCCTCAACAAGGCGAAAGTGGCGACGTTCAAGTACCTACATTTCCTTCTCCCCTGGGATGGTGAATAATTTGCCTCAAGCATCAACTAAGAACAATCATCATGATTATGCAAAGCCCACTAATGCTTACGATTTAGATGCCAAACTTGGTCAGTGACCCCATCGTCTTATATTGCTCGGATGATATTTGCTTAGCCAAATCGGTATTGAGGAGATCTATCGGAATATGTTAAGTAATTCTCGGCTTTTTAGTAATTCTCGGTGCACAAGGGGTTCACACGCCGAACTTGCCCACCACACCTCCTAACAAAGCAGTCAAGACGGAGGTAGAAGACTGGATGATAAAAATACCAACTAAAGGTGGATTGACTTGATGTAACCTCAGTAGTACCTCTAAAGACAGAGTGGCCATAAGGTGGAACATAAATGAAAACATGGAAGATGAAAGGATATAAAAGGAGGGCTGTCTGCACTCTAGGGAAGACAATCGCTTTACTTGCACTCCATCGTTGCAATAATCTAGTGACCGAGCTGAAATGATGAAGCTCATCTCTGCTATCTCGCTGCTACTCGCAGCTGTTAATGCCACTCCGCTTAATCTAGTCGAGAGCGACCTAGGATCATTAGAGAAACGGGACACAGAGATTATCTACCTCTCCAACTGCCTCAAGTCAGTTTCTTCTGGTAGTCCTACAGCCTCGTCGGAGATCATTGTAAGATCAAACTCTATCCTCCCACTGACTCCCTGTTATTGATAAGTATAAAGTATTACGCCGCGAGTGCCCAGTCGAATGGAGAGGTGCCACCTACTCAAGACCAGTGCACTGTTTCTGCCAGCTCCTATACAACTTGGGAGGGCCAGAGTCGTGCCTGTAAATTTTCCACTGGAGTTACCTTTACCTCCCACATAGAGGCTGGCTCGCATAGCTTTCCCAACTTTTCGGGGTAAGTATTCTTTTTGTGCTTTCTCTTTTTCATATCTTGGTTGGTAGACTTACGAACAGCGCATAGAACGGGAAATAACGGCAAAAATTGGAATTGCTACCGAGACAATGGGCGAGGGCTCTTCACCACCTCCGGCCCTGAATGGTCCCGCACCTGTTCTTCGGTGTATTATTGCGTTCCCGCTTAGAGGATGAAGTGGAATTGAGTGAATATCTGAGCGTATGTCACGCTAGATAGATGAATACGAGAAACAAGCGACCGTAGGCAATTTCAGGCTCAAGGGCAGCTGTTGGATGTCATTCGCTATGTTTATACTCCGGTCTTTCCCATAGGTAGCTGATAGATAAGAGCCCAATTGAGTCTACCTTCAGCTGTCTAGACTAAATAATGGAAATCGATCATTGTTCCGCCCGTCAGCACTTCACCCTGTGGCCTGAACTCGAACTTACGCTTGTTCAACAACCAGTGGCCTAAGAGACGATTTGAGGGGGACCATAATACGCTGGCTGTGGGTGGAAACAGGTTAGACAGCCAATCACGCATAATTACATGTGTAACCTTAGTTTTTTAAGTGTAGGGGTGTAAGAGGACACAAGGACACTACTCGTTGTGTGGCGGTCGGGATAGTTAGGGTGGCAACTACATCTATCATGTTTCGGGCTCTGTATGACATCTTACACCAAATGCCTGTAGCATTAATGGTAGCCATAGTCACACAACGAATGCAATAGCGCCGAACCTTTGACTGAAATGGGTATTGTCAGGGCAGGTATGTAAGTTATGCGCGCCTCTTTGAGACCAACTGGAATACGGGCGGGAGCGGCCCCGATTGGCCTCTAGCGGATACGGAGATAGCTCCAGCTACATACACAGAGTCACTAACCATGGACCTAGCCTTCCTTGGGAAGAACACAGACTTAGGTATTTTACATTGTGTAGGTTAATATTATTTGTAGAGGAATGGTAATGTGTTAGCGAATATAGGTACTGTATAGTATGTAACGCAGAGAGTTGAGTTCGGTAGCATGTACAAGATCGAGGTTGGTTCTGCAACGTAGAACTAATCTACATCCAAAAAGTGTGTAGACTAGAATTAGCCCTATGCCAAGTAGAATGGGCGGTTCTATGAGGACTCTTGTTGGCAGACTTACGCCCACCTTGGCAGGTAATACGCTGTCACTAGAATAGCGTTGCTATATATTCAGCAGCTTAGTCTGGACTAACAATAATCTGGCTCAGCCAGCGTGGCGATTGCATTTGACGAGGGTTAGAACGAGTGTACTCAAATATTATTAGACTACAAACAAATTGACGGACGAATTTCTTACTAACCACAGACAAAAAGCATGTGTAGATGGCTTCCCCTCGACAACAATGGATGAATGATCATCTTTCGACGAATAAAAAATCGCGACTCTTGTGTACCTAATACTAAATACAGTAATAAATTGACTTGCAAGTCACGCCGTTGTTCTTTTGGCTAATGCCATGTCCATCATCCTTATAGCATGTAAAACTTCTGGCACCATTTCCTCCTGATCTGTATGAGAATGCTGTTAGTTACAATATTTCCGGTAGCGTTGAAATTGTGTGCAAAAGGTTGTGTCCAAGTCACATAGATGTAGAAAATGCTTTAGGACTGACCCAGCTTTTTGATATGATGGATAAGAGCCAGCATTGGAGTTAATGCTCCATGAGAAAGTGACGCCTGTATCAGAAAACTTGCATGACCCTGATCCCTCCCATATCTTCCAAGAGTTTACAGTCGGAGTGCACGTATCCGTCGCGGTATGGCCACTAACTGCGTCGGCGTCGTTGGACCAGTACTGGGATGGAAAAGAATAATCAGGGCTTGGTCGTAAATATGTAGATCGTTGGTAGAAATAAGCTTACAGTGACCTCAGAGTATACAATACCACCGGGACCGGAACAGTTATCAAGATGAACCCCTTCACCTGAGCGCTTGACAATATCTTTATCCAAATCACTAGGAAGGGCAGCAACCAACGCGACAAGGGGTAGCAGTAAAGTGGAAGAGAATTTCATCTTTAGAGCAGTGTTGCGATGATGATGATGTAGTGTAGTATGGGTAATATTGGCTTGGATGTCACAGATTTCCACAGCTTCAGGAACTGGCCGCTTTATACATACGTTATCTAGCTCAAGTTTCACATCGGAAAAGGGTTGAGCAAGGCACCTGGTAACTGTAATCCCACCAAGAAAATTATCTGTGGAGCCAGTTGAGTTACCTATTTCTTTTATATAAGTGATGACAGATTATTCCGTCGGTGACTATCGAGCAGATTGAGATCTGATTTGCTTGAGTTTACAAGTTGTGCGTATAGCTGAGGTAGCCAGATGGATATCATTCAGTGGATGAAACAGGGTTTAGAGTCTGACAACACCGTATAACGTACTATCCCTCGGGGCTGATTAACTAAGAACTCCGTATACGAGCCTTTGTTACTAATAGTAAACAAACTGACCGTAGAGAGATCACCCAAACAACCAGCATAAGCAGTTCGACCCTTGCAGTTTGACATATCGGAGGAATTCCTAGCTTAAAGTCGCCACTTCTTACGTCGTTTATATCCGGTTAACTCTACTATGAATACATTATGACAAATTAGTCCGCCTGTTGGCTTCTTCTTTTCTTTTTTTTCCCGACAACTAGACGAGAAAAGAGCGAGGGTTTTATTTACTTTCCCTTTATGGAGTACGGAGTAGCTTAGTAGGCTATGCGCCTATCACGATTAATAGGCCCGGCTTTAGCATGCTCGCAACTATCGAAAGGTTAGCCCTACACATTCCGAGAAGTTAGCTCATATCTTCCGGGGAAATAGACTAGCAGACTATTTCACTGATCTCGTAATTAGAATAGTGATAATTAATAACTAAATTGGGCATTACCCTGTTTCTTTATAAAAAGCGAACATTTTCTTACAAAATAGTCAGAGGGCATAAGACAGAGGTAAGTATATGTACTCAATAGCCCACCAGAAAGCGCCCTCAAACTTTTAATTTTGTACGCTACGTAATAACATTAGTCCATCTAAGCATTAGAGTCTGCCGCACGGGTTACGAAGTGCATTTACGTTCTTCACATTCCAACCCGTTGCCATCTGTTTCACAGACCAACTTTGGATCTGACATTATCATGCATCTGGGATCAAACTTTGCCTGCTCTATTCTTCTTGACGCACGCCATCAGATGACTGTATGCCCTCTGATAATCACTTCTGATGAATTGATTCACATTCGTTTCTTCGTCTATCATGAAGTGCCATCATCAGCCATAGATCCGTGCCTACTAGGTATAAACCTTTATCGTTGGGTCTACCTCTAGGTCCTGGCGGATACGCTCAATAACTGTATCGTCTGAACGCATATGCGCAAACCGTTCTTCGTCTTCCACAATTGGTAGCTTACTGTCTCTAACATCTAGCTCGGTAAGTCGTGGCTTCGATTTATATACCCCGTCAAAGGACTCATCCGAGGTTAAGCCTCGAGTAATGGGCCCTGAGAATGCGCCTTTATCTCAATAAATGTAGCTGAGCCTAATCAATATTCTCCAAGGCCCATAGAGTTGTATATCTTATACGTGGTCAGAACTATAACAATCATGGAGCGTACGTTGATTCTTATGTCCACAGGATCCATCATGTGGCTGCTAAAGATCTACGCTGCAGATGATATAACGCCTGGTGGCATGCGCGCTAAGCTGCCAAATTGGGTAAGATATCGCGCACCCCTAGCTGTTTTCTTAGAAACGCCGGCCCAGATAGAGAGTACAGACACAAAGATCTTCATACATATGTCCCGGGGGGTTGATCATCATACCGGCGACAGAGCCACCCACAGTAAATGCCGGGCTTATATTAAAGTAATACAACCTACCTTATTCCACTTGAATCAACGCAACTGCGGCATACTCCAACACGTCTGCAGGGGCCGCGCAACTTGCAACCTAGTTGCTCAAACCCAACGGAATGCGCTGCCATGCCAGGCATTCCCACATCCAAACGGTGTCAGCGCTGCAAGCGACGTAAAATCAAGGTCTAATTTCCCCCATTAAGCCAATGGCCTTGATATGTGCTTACTCACACTCTTCGTAGTGTGATAAAAAATGGCCAACTTGCACACCATGCTATCGCGTTGATGCCGTCTGCTCCGGACCACCGACCGAGGCCAAGTTTGTCCACAATGGTATCCATGCCACCAAAGGAGTAGACTGTGATGCATCAGCTACATCTGCAAGCCTACAGGTGTCGTCCAGTGCTCCATCTCACGCCATTGTCGCCATCAAGTCTCGAGATATACCCGGCGGGGCGACCTACAGCGTGCTGCGTCTATCACAAGAGCCACGACCCAATCTCACAACTGTGGCAGATCGTCTGGCTGCAACTCTCGTCAGACATCTCGAAAATGGCCCGGATAATGCATTCCTGCTGACTGCGGGCCACATCAAATTTCTGCCCGCTCGTGTTGGAGCAAGCTCTGCGCTACGTGACTGCGTTGCCCTGCTTTGTTCCACATGGAACAACTTCCGACGGGCTCTACCAGTTGAACAATTAATAAATCCTGATGTTTATGGAAAGGCGCTGCGCAGCCTCCAAATTGCTCTCAATGATGAATGCCGGCAGCTTAGCACTGAGACGCTGGCCGCAGTCACCATCTTGGAACGAGTCGAGATTCTATTCGACGCGAGGCGGCCCCGCCATAGAGCATTGCATGGGCAAGGGATGTACGGGTTGATGCTCCAGAGAGGACCACCAAGACTCAGCGACGAGCTGGATACATGCTTGGCATTTGATAATCTGGGGCCATTGGTAGGTAATGTGATGTGCATAGGCATTGATGAGTTCGGGACTGACTTTATCTAGCTAGCACTCTCACTTGTCGAAGGAAGGCAAGTCTTTTATCTTACACCACAGTGGAGAGAAAGGATGGATGAAGCACTGAGAAACACTTTGGATGTTCCTAGTGAACGTCTAGATGCGTATGCTCTAGATCTGCATAGCAGTTATTGGCCATCGCTAGTGCATCAACTTAGGCTCGTACACAACAATCCTAGAGCAATTTCCATAAGAAAGAGCGCTGCTTCTCTGTGTGGGCGAGTTGTAAAGCTTGTCCCACAGCTCAGGATGCTAGGTGAAAGCATAGTCGCAAAGATGCGCAGACTGGGTAACATTGTTGAATTGCCAGACAGTGAATCTCCCTTCGGCATGAAGTATCATTTTGAGAACATGGAGTCCGCACAGTGTTGGATAACATATAAAATGCTCTCTATTGTCCTGAACAGAATTCTCCGCGCCTTGGCTATCATTCTAAATGATCCAATTGCTCTCTTGGACGATGAGCACACGACATTGTCTCGGGACATCTGCATGTGTGTGGCATACATTGGTACATTAGGTACATTGCCTGCTATTTCGGCTCAACCGCCGTTGTTCATGGCTTACGAAGGAGTCAATGAGACTGAGAGAGCCTATTTACGAAATTTTATTCGACAGTCTGACAGATTCAAGAGAAGATTGCCGCAAAGCGAGTCGGCATTGGAAAACTTTGCGCTCAACACAGCCTATGCACTCACAGGACGAGAAAATTTCTTTTAACATAAATATTAGTCACAGTGAGGTAGAATAAGCTGAACTTGGTCCTCCTGCCGACAATGTGCGTTTGACAGGTCAAGCTTGTTGCTTGACTACTAAAGTTCCTCTGGAGTAAGAGCATATTGGTCAACAGATTATCTAGCAATGCCTTCCGAGATAAGAGTGGAGTGTTTAATGTGCAAAATATAAGCTCGCAAATCCTTCTGGGATAAGAGTGGAGGAGCTTAGTGATAGCAATAACCTAGGCTACTAAAAGACAAAGTTAATAAATTGTTATCATGGACTACATGCTGGAATAAGGCTAGGCAAGGTAGGATTTTATAAGACACCTTAGAAGCAATTGATGCTGAGATCCGCTGTCATTGCTAGACTGTTTATAGGACCTCAACTACAGCAAATTTCAACTTCCTATTGTGGTGGTTAACCACCAATACTTCAAGTAGTAGCAAAGTCTTCCATACAATAAAGGTTTCAGTCAGAAAGAACCTCAGGCTAGTGCTGCAAGAATAGCTTCAGCAACACCAGCAGCAGATGCTGGATTTTGGCCAGTGATCAGCCTTCCAGACGTTACAATATGTGGTTCCCACACTGAGGGTGCTTTCTCATAGCCACCACTTTCAGCCACTAGCCTATCTTCCAAGAAAAATGGTACGACATTGCCGAACCCAAGAGCATCTACCTCCGCTTTTGAGAAGCCCCTAAGCAAGTGCTCCCCCGAAGAAAGCTTCACGTTGGCTAGAGATCCCACACCCGCGCAATCGGCGGCAACGATTTTACCTTGTTCCCAGAATTCTGCGGTTAGAGCCTGCGATTCCGTGTCAAAGGCGAGATCAAACATCGGCCCATGGCCACCAACAACATAAAGCGCATCAAACTCGTTTGCTTTTCCAAGGAAGGAGCTAAGCTTTTTTGTTTGCTGGTATACATCCTTCTTTTCTTTCAGAAATGCCATTGCATTTGGGTCTTCAATCGATAGCTGTATGGAAGTAGGATCTGGTACGGTGGCCCCTCCCTTTGGCGACGCAACGACTATATGGTACTTGGCAGATAGTAGGAAATATGGATCTGCAAATTCTGGCTGTAAAGAAGCAGTTGAGTGTCCATCATAATTCAGTAGTCAAAGGAAGGGAGATCTACCAGCCAGAAGCCGATTTCAATGTCCTTCTCTGGTACGTTGGTCACAGACGTAACGAGGAAGATAATTTTCCCTGACATGGTTCAAACTGTTGGGATGCGAAAACCGATCGTCCGAAACAAATCGTGTGTGATTTTTACGTCTAAAGGTCAGAGTTTATCACTTGATAAACCACTGTACGCGGTCAACCTTTTATATTAGAAAAATGATGCATAGTGTAAGCCGACATAAATCCGTGCCTCCCGAGCATTGTTATCCTTTCGTGTTTTAATGAGGTCTAGAAACATCCATGTGTTGTACCTTCGATGCAAGTGCTAGTCTGTTGTAGTATGAGAATAATATACAATTGTCATGAATCGTACCTACGGATTAGTGAAGTACAGTTTTCGAGGGGATATACTGCAACATTTCTGTGAGCAGCTTCAATGTTGTTACATGCGTAACCCCACTTGGGCGCGGGAACTGCACTAGCAGGTCAAGAAGCCATTAGTAGCGTCGATGGCCATATGGCTCGTTGCATTGCTAACCTCGGACTTGGGATGGAGACCATTGTTGGTTTGGAGCCATGGTGTGCGTAGGAGTCTTCAAGAGACTGGCGAGCCATGGCGTCCGGAACTTGGTTACTATGAGTAGGCTATGGATATGGATGTCTATGCCCCTCTGCCAGCTGCAGAAAGAACGTACTCTTTTGCAAGTAAAACATCTAACGCGTATGGTGGAAGCTGGTATCGATGCCATCCTTGGGCCGACGACAGCTTATATCGCATCCAAGAATGGCGAACCTAAGACGATGAGCTATAAATGGTTTCATCGTCTTGGACTTTTTAAGAGCCTCATTCCCATCAGGTTTATAAGCGGACAGGGAGCTTGACAAGAGACTAGTAGGCCATGCCACTAAGCACCATAGAAACCCTAGCCCAGAAGCATTATGACCCTAATGATACGCATGGATTGTCCATCAGCCTACAGCTGACAGCAAAGACACTGCAAGAGGACAAATTATTGGCAATGGTCGAAAAGATCGAGAGGGTTTGCATAGTAGGATTAAATGAATAACCAAGTAGCCATAGTGGTACCATTTCAGAATGGACAATGCTTTGCGAGGTCTAAGTGTCGACAGTCTTTCGGATCTCGGTAGAATGCGCCTCCCAGTTCCTTGATCATGTCACATTGCTCTTCCATGGTATCAGATTTCTAGATGATGCCGACTAACTCTTCGCTGCGTCCCAGACACTTGCGAGAAGCGCCCAGACACCTAGCGATCCAAGTGTGCGGCGATGACCGAGACTATTTGCAGGCCATGGGCCTGGTCTTTAGTATGAGTAGCTCTACCGACCTCGTGCAACTATAAACAAAATTAGAGGCAAGGCACCTAAGCTTCTAATTAATAGAAACTGGCTGTAGCTATTGGACACAACGGGCAACATCAACGCTATTGATCAGACGCAGCGTCGTGCTTATGCTACTCTCTAGTGCTTACTTCATACATGCAGCATCTGGTCTGGACCAATTTTATATTCGGCAGATTGTACGGAGTACTCCAGGGCCACATACCTCAAGCAACCCCGTCGCGTCCACAATTCACCAGTGATTCTGACGTTGCTTCTGCTCGTATTGTGTAAAGCATTGCACATGATTAGCTTTATCTAAAGGATGCCTCGTGGCGAAAACAAGGTACTCCGTATAGCCTGTCTGCATTATTTTACGATATGACTTTACCTATCATTTTGACGGTAAATGCACGACTCTCTATGTGTTTTCTCTCCTAGGATACCCTCCAGCCTCTGCCCCTGCTTCTCGCTGGGATCTATTCGATATATTTGGCACCCCGCGCACCCTAGGGATCTCCGATTGTGTTCTGCGCTGACTAGTTGACCGCTTCTAGAGCGCTTTGTTATCAAAGCAGACGGATGTCTATCCGACGTAATAACAAGAATTGATATGGATTTTGCTATCTGAGTCAGGATCTGAGACAGGGTTGCACAGTTACGACAGTACAACTACGCGTTTTCATAGACATTGGACACTGCGCCACCACCACTCTGGGAGGCCTTACCGAATTATTGTCAATATATCCCGGCTTTCATAACTCTTTTGGTGTAATATATAAAACATTTACTGACTATTATAAAATGTCGATAATTGTATAGTGCTTGCCAATTGCTAAACCTTCCTTGCCTGCACTCTGGTATGTTGAGTCACAGGGAGTCATTGATACTAATTGAAGATAGATTCAATTCTTTCACCCGTTGAAGAAGATGAAAGATGAATCATTCAAGTTTACCGCTATATCCGCTTATGGGATTTGTGTAAAGTCTCACCAATAATACATTCGTTGGTAATTTGTCCCAGAATACTAACTGACCGCAAATGCTCAATCTCATTAGAAGGTGGAGTTGCATGGATCAAAGTGTTTCAATTATCGGGGACTGTCATTCTTGGGCACAATTAATAAACAACAGACTCATGTTGTCGGTGAGATAACTACGTTAAGATGATGAATTTACCCTGGTGATACACCCCGGCGATAGCCCCTGGTTGTAGAAAGGTAGAATTAGTCCCAATGGCGGGGGTGGAGGCAACATTGCTTCAATATATATAGCTAATTAAATCCTTTTACATTTCTGTCAACTAACATAGACTCCAAACAACTGCAGGTTGACAATTATTCCACCTTATAGTACCAACTATTGTTTGACATCCATACTCATCTTTCAAAATGAAATTCTCTATCACCCTTATCACCCTCATCTCTACAGTTCTCGGCCACCTGGGCAATATTCCGTCTTGTGCAGTCAATTGCATCGAACAGTCAGTAGTCAAAGTTACTGGTTGTGGCTCGACAGACGTCGACTGTGCCTGCCCACACTTTGATGATATTGAAAATGATGCTATTCCTTGTGTCATCAGTTCCCAAGGCTGTGGCCCTGACGCAAACCATGGTAAGTATTGTCTCGTTTTATAAGATACAAGTACTGATATATATATAACAGACCAAATCGTTGCTGCTGCTCAGGCCCTTTGTGCGGGTCATGAATGAACAATGTTGAATTGTCGCTTAGGACAAGGAAATTAGCGACCTACCTTCAAATCTTCTAAGATGACCATGGCCGATGGAAGTGAACTTTGTGTACAAAAAGACTGTTCGAGAATATAAATACACAACATAATCGCAACATCTTGTCTCTCTATTTTATATACATCTATAAATAAATATTTCTCCTTTGTACCAGTCAGACAGGCCCAGCTTTGTTAATAATCCCAATTGCCAATTGATCACGATGTCAGCCAAATCCCCTGGTGCAACTGTCTTCTCAGTGGCTCTGAGCTTCCGGAAGATAAAGGTTTTCCACATCATCAGACACGGTGCCTCAGTGAGCATGATTCTGCCAATCAATAAATGCAAACCCAGTTTCACGAATATCCTCTTTTAAGACACGGGCCTATTGGCATGTAATAGCCATTTTCGGATTACTACTATAGATAGCGATGGGACTGAACGTAATCCCGAGATATTAGGGACCGGCACCTAATAACTACCTTGTAATAATCTTAAAAGATATATATAAGATTGAGTAGGCCATAGGCTAATGACTAGTACTAGATTGACCGCACCGCATTGTATCTATGCCTGCGCAAAATACCGTAGTAATCCTGCAATTATGGCAACGCCAAGACCCAGCAATGTAACTTTTTTAACAGAGTTTAACAGTACCATAATCTCACCCTGCCTTTGGCTCTCGCTGCGCGATTTGCTATCATTTAAGCGCGGGAACGGAATATCTGGGACGTCTTTGCCCAAGAACGCGCACAGAGGTTCCCATCCATCTCCCATGGTGTACTCCAATCGCTTCGCTTCTGGTATTATTGCCCTAATCTGTCTATAATATTCGTCATAGACTTCGCGGGCATGCTCTCGGATTTCAGATACACTTGTAGCCTTGAAAAATCCGTAATTCACCTTGAGCATGGCCTCGGCCGCTCGCGATCCAATCACACTCCTGATAAGGAAGACGAAAATTTGCTGCCCTGGGGAGAACAACTTGTCCAATACCCCTGCTTGGTAACTGTTCCACCAACTATCAAAATCTCGCTGAACAATGACAACTTTCGCGTCAGGGTAAGCCTGGATCAGCTGGTCGGCGAACGGGCAGGCTAAATCGGTAACTATGTCGTACTCGTTCCCCCAGAGATTATCCCAATCACTTCGCGTGAATCGTGGCCTAGGACGCGCATTAGGCACAGTTGGCCATGTCGCTTCTGCAGCCTGTTCGATTTCGTCCCACGGATTTCCTAAAATATCCTCTACCCCGTGGTGAGTCTTGTAGCCCAGGGTTCTATATGCTTCTGCGAGCGACCGGGTTGCCATGCGGAAGAGGGCGACATGAATGACGAGGAGTCCTTTTCCGGCATGATTATTGTTGAACTCTTCATTGTCACACATAATGAGATCAAAAAGCAGTTTTCCGTAATATTTGTGGTTGCAGAGAGCAGTGTGAGCGCAGTGTAAGGCGAGTTATGTTGCATGCACAGAGGAAGAAAACAGTAAATGCTTGCAATTGAGAATTCAGTGATGCAAAAGTGAAAGTAAATCTGACAATAACCCCAGCATCACAACCCAACGTTTTTAATTGCAACACGCGTTATGAATGGTGGATGGCCAATCAAATCATGGAAACCAAACTACAAAAGCTCTCTATGACATGGAATAAAGAAAATCGCGCACTGGCTGCTAATAATAACTAATAGAAGGCAGCACTGCTTTATAAGTTTCGCAACTAGACCTATACAAGCTTGGTCACTTTATCTTGGATAACATGAAAACAACTTTGTAGCAGTATTTCAATACTGCAGGTTAGGTCTAAGCAATAGTGCTCACTTGGAACGCCAAGGTGCGCATTGGTAATGCAACAGGACATGGGGGGTTCTGTCTGACCAGTAATACAATGTATCTTCAGTAGCAGCAGCGGGGTAGCAACTCCTCTTGCTCCTGTCCCTTGAATCAATTGGTTATTTTTGGAGAAACGTCTCAATTCACCTCCAGGGCTATCTATTGTATATGAAGTAATTCCACCATCAATGTTAGTTGGATTTTGCCCAATTATTTTAATAGACTACTTTCTTAATAACACGGTAGTTAAGTAGTTGCAGTGGAACTAGTCGCGGAGCAAGGAAAGCGGGTGCTGAGAAATCAGCCTCAAGGCGGAAGATGACTAATTGTATAATCCCTACGCGGAGTACGGAGTAACAACTTTATATTCTGAGAAAGACATCCGTCAATGGATTGACTTCTAGGCATCTCATTTACTACCTTTGCAGTCATGAGTAGTGAGCAATAGATCAAAAATCGTCCGCGAGGCCGACCACGAAAAGAAGTGGCCCATTCGGCACACGATGTAAGTGAACCAAGAGCAGCGAGTAGCCATTGGGATACTAATTCCATTCCTCTAGGCGCGAAGGGCTCGGGGACGGAGAGCCCAAAAGGCACTTCGGGAGCGGAGACAGCAGCATGTTAAAGCGCTCGAAGAAAGAGTCACTGGCCTTGCATGTATAATTGAAGAGATGAACGCTTCCTTCGTGGCATTTATTGATAATACCTTTTTCGGGTCAACGGATGTTAACCCTGCGCTGCTTAAACATACCATGGAGAGATTTTTAGGGCTGGCTCAAAGGGCGAACCGCCTCGTAGAGGATAAAGATCAAGTTCACATGGATCGTCAACAACAAGTCGATATTAGCTACAATACTCTTCAACTATCTCGCGTTGCGTCTAGTCCTTTGTCTTTCCTCCCAGAATCAGGTGGAACGATGGATACTTTAACCTCATTACAGCAGGTATCTAAGACAAGTACATCTATGATGTTACCGGATCTAGGACATCAGCTCTCTTTGGATTCCGCCACTTCGATCACTATCGAGTCTGAGCTACCCGATATACGTCACAACCACCTTTGGGGTATTCCCAAGGACATCTCAACAGACGTGACAAGCGCTATACCATACATCCTCGCCGGCCGCGATAGCTTTTCTTCGTTCCTCTACTTTGAGACTATCGCTATGGTGGGGAAGGCCCTTCGGGGAGAGATTCCCCAAGACATCTTGAACGGCGTTCTTCGGTACAAAAGACGCTATGCCACTTTCTCTCAGGTCTTGGATGTTGTCACCGAGGTCATGAACATGTTGCTTCACGGAACAAGCCGGAGTCCCAAGGTAAAGAGTAGAGTTCTGGAGGAGCCAGAGGCGAGTTTACCAGATCGGAGACACGTGAAAAGTGCGATAGCAAAGGAAATCGCATCGACGGGTACCCCAGATGTCGAATACCTGAGCACATGGGAGGTGGAGCGATATCTACAGGATGAATGGGGATTGCTAATCAATTCCCATTCTGTCCGAATATCGTCGCATTCATCGATCCGAACACGGCCACATACAGCCTTTGTTTATTTATTTGTTTATTTGTTTTATTATTAACGTCTACTAAGTAAATTAGTTACATAAGTCCTTATTTAGGCACTAGGACGGTAGAAGCCGCTGAGTTTAGATCGGGCGTTTGCTATATTTTAATGTAATAAAGGAAAAGGGGATATATTAATCTATTTTACGTATTTGTTTTTATAGGGGGGGGGCCGTATGGGCTTATGTCCTCTACTAGTTTTTAAAAGTCCTTATACCCTCCGTTACTAAGGAGGTATTAGATATAGGTAGTTCTAAAGTATACCTCCCTCTTTAGTATATTAGGGAGGAAAGGGGCTATTATATAATACTTTATAAAGTATTTTTATATTTTTAGTTTTTTATATTTATAAGTAGGCCTAGCGTTATATTTAAATCTTTTATAGTATTTTATAAAGTCCCTGTATTTAAACTTTTTAGCTAGCAGCCTATATAAGATTAGGCGTAGGAGATATAGTTTAGGGGGTATAAAAGGGGCTTTATAAAGGCCTTATCTACTAGCCTTATAGAACTCTAGGTAGTTACTTTCTTAGTTAGTATCTTATATTTCCTTACGTTTCTTTTTTACCTATCTTTTAATAAAAGTAATAGTAAAGTAGTTTCTTAAGAAGCAAGGGAGTTTTAAACCTTTTTTTACTAGTTAGTTAGCTTTTTTATTTCCTAGTATATCTTTATAGCCTAAGACCTAGGCCACCTTTGTAATTACCTATAAGAGTAGTTTCTAGGTAATTTAGCATAGCCCTATATAGGCTCCTTAGGATAAGGCAGAAGTTAGCCTTAATATTCTATCTACTACTACTAAGTTATTTAAAAAAAGCAGAATCTCTTAAATATTTAAGTTTATAAAGGTGTACGTCTTAGTTAACTTTATAACTTTAAAGGTACCTACTACCTTAGTATTATAAACCTCTGCGTTAATAAGGGGACTATATATTATAGTTCTTCTAAAGTTATAGTATATAACAGCTCCCTAGCTTATATTACCTTATTTATTTTATAAACTATCTAAGTAAGTAAAAAAAGTAAACTTAAAGAGGCTATTAAATAGTTCTAGGTATTTTTCCGCTACCTTTAACTTTAGTAAGCCTCTGAAGTCCAGGCCTACTTAGACTACTTTATTATTCTTAGTAAAAAGGGAGGGTTAAACTATTTTCCCTACTAGGGCTATAGTATATTATAGTTAGGTAAAGGGAACCTTAAGCAGGAGTTTCTTATTAATACATCTGCTAACCAGGTGGTTCTTATCTAGGCCTGTGAAGTAAGCTACTGTATAAAGTCTAATCTATGCTACCTATACTAACGCTAAGGGGACTCCTAATTCTCTATATATAACGGAGAGGTTAGTTATCTTCTACATAGGGACGACTACTCTAGCTGCTGCTTTAAATAAAGGTTCTAAGATTATAGTTAATCCTGCTAAGCCTGTTCCTACTTATTTATTTAGGTTTATTATACTTTATCTACTCTCGCTAGGCTAAAACGCCTCTATCCTATATAAGGCTATAGGGGTAATGCAGGCTTTAGCTACTATAACTACTATATTTAGCAAAGATCCTTTTTATATTTTATTTAAGGATTTTAGAAAGTTAGCTACTTTAAGGGATTTCCCTTTTATAATCCTAAGGTATTTTTTAAAGGAAAGTTATAAGTTTAGGTATATCCCTAGCTAACGGACTAAGTCCTAAGGGGCTATAGTCTTTCCTTTAAAGTCTACTCCCTTATTATATATTTAGGTTCTAGTCCTATAGAAGTATATAAGTTTAGCCTTATCTAGGTTAAAGGAGACTATATTCCTATTACCCTAGTTTAAGGTATTTTTTAATTCCTACTAAAGCTTCTAAGTAGTTTCTTTAGTATTAGCCTCTACTACTATAATACTAATATTATTTATATACCTAAAGCAGGTATTAGGGTTATTAAGCTTTAGGCTAAGGGAGAAATAAAGTATAAAAACAATAGGGAAAATAGGGAACCCCTGTAGGGCTTTATATTCCAGCTCTATCTTTAAGAAAGTAGTCCTATAGCTATTTTAGATAAAAACCTTACAGTTACTTATAAAAAAGTTAACCTATTTTATAAAAAAGGGGGGCTACCTTTATTCCCTAAGTTTATAAACTAAGTAATTATATATAATAATATTAAATATGCTAAAAATATTAAATATAAAGAAGGAGATAATAAGACCTTAGGCTAGGGTAACTTTAGCATTATATAATAGGTAGGTAACTAAGTCTATTGCAGACCTTTTTAAAAAAGCCCTAAAATATTATTCTAATAGTATTTTATATTCTATTACTAAGAGGGAAACTCTTTTAGCTAAGAGTTTTTTAAGGCCTTTACCTATGTAAAAAAACAGGGAGATAGGTCTATAGCCTTTATATATAGTATATACCTTCTCCAGCTTCCTAGGTTTAGGAATAATAGTAATTTCTGTACTTTAGAAAGGGAGTAGGTAATATTTTATTATTAAATATCTGTAGAAAAGGTTAATTACGTACTTGCTAATAGTAGGCTAAGTAAATTATAAAAGGGTGACTAATATACTATTTGCACTAGGTGTAGTATTTCCTAACCTTATTATAGCTTTTTTAACCTCTGACTTTAATATTATTTAGTCTTAGTAAATATTATTATTAATAGGAAAGTCCTCTTCCTATAAGTTTAAAATATCCTTCTTTATTATCTTATACTTAAAAAGCTTATTTTTAAGGAAAGTTACTTTTTCCGTAAGGTTTAAAATACTTTTATCCCCGTCTATTAAGGGGGGTAGTTAAAAGCAGTCTATTACCTTACGCTACTTAACTACTAACTAAATATTCCTAGTAGCACTAGCTTCTACTATAATTTTATCTTAGTAGGCTTACTTACTATAGTATATAAAGTCTTTAAGGGTCTTACGGGCTCCCTCTTAGGCAGGGGAGCTGTCTACTGCTTCTTTATAAGCTTTATAAACTACTTTACACTTTTCTAACCACTATAGTATATTATAGCTATTCTAGTATTTAGTCTTACCAGCCCCCTCTATAGCTTATTTAAAAAAGTCCTATAAAGCTTTAGTATATTTATTAAGGTTAGTTTTTAATAGTATAGTTAAGTTAACCATAGGGAGGGTTTAAGCAAAAGAGTATATAAGTTAACCAAAGTCTTCCTAGTATTCTAATAAAATATATTTTTTCCCTGCCCCTAGGGTTATCCTAAGGGGCTTAAGCAGGTTTATAATTACTATATAGTAGTCTAACCCTATATTAAAGGAGTATTTAACCTTAGTTAACGTAAGGTAGTTTATAAAAACTAAGTTAATGTATTTTCCTAAGTGTTAGGTAAGCGTATTTATTAAAGCTAGGAGGAGATTATGCTTCTCCGCCTATTCTATAATTTTATTGCCTACTAGGTCTACACCCCTGCCTAGTTCTTAAAGTTAGTATAAAACGTTAAAGTTACCTATAATAATTAAGCGGAGGGGAGGCGGGCCCTATTTAATAAAGGTCTTTATAGCTAAGTCTACTAAAGCCCTTTAGTAGACGTTAATAATAATATAACTATATACCTTTATTTAATATATATATTTATCCTTTAGGCCTAGGGGAAAGAATTATTTACTAAGGAGGTTTAAAGAGATTCTAATAAATATAAAAACTAAAAGTTTAGTACCCCTTTAACTATTTAAGGGGTTATATACTTAATATTTAAGGTAATTTTTAATTTACCTTTTATTTAATACCCTATCCTATTAGGCATAGGGTTCCTAGATTAATATAATATTATAGCTACCTTCCTATACTAGTAATAGGGTAATATCCTAGTATAAACTGCTCCTCCTAATATTAGCTTAGAAGATTTTAAAGCTAGTATTTCTTTAGCAGCTGTAACGGGGCCTATTATTTATAAGCTTATGTTAAAAGGTTTATTAGTTCTAGGGGGGGCGTTAAATATATTTTTATTACCTTCGGCTTCTTCTTTTTTATTATTTAGGCTAGCTACATAAACTACCGACCTAGCAGAGGAGGTTCCCTTATAAAGGTCTTCTTTATCTAAGTTAACTTTAATAATAACCTTTTTAACTAAAGCCTAAGGGGGGAAGGGTAAAGCTAAGCTAAAGATTAGCAGCCTTATACAGGGGCCTGTTTAAGTTTCTAAGTTAAATATTTTCTTAGTATTAAGGGCTAAGGTAGGGGCAGGTTTAGGTTTAGGTAGGTTAGCTTTATTATATTCCTACTAGCCTAATTCCTAGATAACTTAAAATTAGGCTTTAGTTATCTATACTTTTTCCCTATTTTTAATAATTAATCTAATAGAATACTTTAAGGAGTCCGCTGTATAAGGGCTATTATAGTTAATATACTAAAGTAAGGATAAATAGTTAACTATAGTATTTTTATATTTAAAAAATAGTTTACTATATTTATAATACCTTTTAGTCCTAGTGTAATTCTATAGGTTATAAAATTTAAAATACCGCAGGTACTAAGTAACCTAAGGGGGCTGGACCTAGATTTCTACTAGGAGGGAGCTGCTAAAAAGTTTAAAGCTAGGTTTAACGTCTTTATTAAAAGAGATAAAGTAGCTATATATATTAAGGGATTCTCCGAAGTTAGCTTTACAGCAGGAGATAGGTAGGCTTTTAGCCCCTGCCCTAGTGTATACCTCCTCTGGGATTAGTATATCTATAGGGTAGGTCCTGCTTATATTAGTATATATCTTTAATACGCTGCGTATAAGAAAAACCTTTTATAAATATACCTTTTTAATTTTTAGACTGTTATTCTCTACTACTAGCTAAAGTATAATAATTTTATTTTTAATATTTTAATTCTTACCTCTAAGGGTAAAGCTTAATTAAACCTTTTAGAAGTAAGTAATATCCTTATTTATAAGCTTTAAGATCTTAATTAGTTCTTATTTAGCCTTAATAGCTAATAGCTTTCTTTATATATAGTCTAGGGGGACTTAAATAAAAATATAGTTATTAAGGCTTTCCTTAGGTTTATTAGTTTTATTTATATTCTTTTTATTAATAGTAGGGGCCAGCCCTCTACTGCCTATAGAGGAATACTTTAGGTTATTAATTCCCTTTTAAAGGTTTTTATTATAAGTATTTTCTTATAACGTAATTTATACCTATATAACCCCAGGGTCCTTTTAGTTTACTTTTCCAGTAGACGTAGGAGCTTCTGCTATAGTAAGGGTCCTAATAGTATTTAATTTATCTTTCTTATTATAGGATATATTAACTAATATTATCTTAGTTAATTAAGCAGCTTTTCTTTTACTACTTAATTTCTTAGGGTCTTTAGGCCTCCCCTTAAGGTTAATATAAAAGGTAATAAAGTTTTTAAAAGTAGTATTTAAGTATAAGCAGACTTATTCTACTATTATTAAAAAAAGCTAGGAGGTATATTACGCTAGGCAGGAGTTAATAACTATAGTTATATTTAATACTATATTTTATTTAGCCTATTATTATACGTTAATTTTATTAATTTAGTTTATAATTTTATTTTTAGTAAGGGATTTCCCCTTTTTATTTAGGTTAGTGGCTTCTTTTACACTATTAAAGATAAAGGTAATAAGGCCTCTTAAGGCTGTCTATACTACAGTTGCTATCGCCGCTGCGCTTAGTCTTACTCTATTAAAACTAGGTAAAGGTATTTTATCTACGCTAAGGGCTTCTCTAAAGCGTCTTTTTTTCTTAGGGGTAAAGGGGAGGACTATAACCTCTTCCGTTTTTAAGCCTAAGGGGGTTACCTCCTTCGGTAGTTAGAAGGCTATTGCTAGTCTAGGGGCGACGGGTTTCGTTTTATTTTAGTTATCTAAAGGGTTTACAGATATTTCTATCTCTCCAGGGTCCCTAGATAGGACCGTAAATAAAAAAATCGTAGTTATTTTATCTAATAGCTAGTTAAACGGGTGGGAGTTTTTTAGTGGTTAGGTACCTAAAAGGTGGGGTACCTGTAGATGTAGGAGGGAAGCTTGCATATACAGCCTTGCTTTCTATATACCAGAATCATTTGCATCAGTTCGCGCCACACATTGTCCCTGGCTTTGCAAATGAGTATGAAAAGATATTAGAGGCGAGAATTTTGATTGAGAAATTGAAAATAGGTGCCATTTCTCTTGGCGAAGGACCAAGATGGCATCATTCCTTCATCGATCATGCCGTAAGATCATTCCTAATGGAGATGAGCATAAGTATGTAGACTTCTATAATTAATTAAGAACGAATAAGATCTCTCATTGAGGATTTTGTGTAAATAGATATGTGAGAGTAAAAGATTTGGGAACAAATGATAACTTGTTGTAACATCAACATCCTTGTGTTGAGCCGTAACCTTCCACACCGCTCGTTCACCAAGTGGTCTGAGTACAAGGCATACTAATATACCAGTGAGGCTTTTTTATATTCAGTTAATCAAGAGATGCATTGCTGTTCTAGCCTTAATAACTTTTAACATTATCGCTTACAATAGCATCGTGTGTGCAGCCGGAAAAGCGACAGAGGAAATTACTAGTGACAGAGCGGAATAACACCACGAACCGCATTATTAACTATTGCAATAATCACCACGATAGTTGAGCCAACTTAATTATGACACGAAAAACGCTCCATTTATTCAATTAATCGGTCGTACATTAATCGGCGGAGGAAAGGCTCCGAAATGGATGCTGCAAGAAATATGTGAATAACCATCTCTATGAGATCGGGTCGTGTTAATAACCAAATATCCTAGCGTGAGCTCTCTTTCCAAAATCGGATTTACGGAGTCTGTTCAACTTGTCTCTTGGCAATCAACATGTGGGGGTTATTTCTCGAACAGCCCATCTCGGTGCACTGTGGCAGTTGTCGCTATGAATACTAAAGTTATGACGGGTACCTAATGGGTTTATAGGTTATTATCACGTTTATAAATAAGAAATGTTAGTGGAGAATTTTGCTTGGAAATAAAAGAGTGTAAAGTAAAGTCGACGAAACAAAGTGAGTTGCTGAATGACCCATTGAGCAATCGAGGAATAAATGCTTCATGAGGACCTTTAAGCCCTTTGCGCCGATTGCATACCTGAATTGTTCCAATCTGATGCATTGTATCCGATTAACATTAACATGGCTGGAGATCTTGTCCTCATGACTGGAGCCACGGGCTTCTTGGGCTACCTTACCATCATCGATTTGCTCAAGCACGGATATCGCATTCGTGCTGCGGTCCGTTCTATGACTAAAGCGGAAGGACTTCTCTCTGCACCAACCCTAGAGTCCCTCTCTCCAACTTCAGAACAGCTGTCATTTGTATCCGTGCCAGACATGAGTGCTCCTGGCGCTTTTGACGACGCTATTCAGGGGGTCAAATACGTCATTCACCTCGCTGCGCCGATTCCCAGCTGGGGAGAAGGTGAACAAAACTCCTCTGTACTGGAAAAGCAATTCATTTCAGCATGCGAAAGAGGTGCCATTGAGATCCTCGAGGCGGCGGCAACAAAATCTCATGGAACTGTGAAGCGAGTCGTAATGACTAGCACCACTGGCGCCATCTTACCGATTCCAGTTGTCTCAGGCCTGGAACGCGACTTAGAACGAGTTTGGACTCCCAACGACCGAAACGCACCTCCGCCACCACCCTATAGCTCAGAGGTTGAGGCTTATCTTGCTGCGAAGAAGACCGCACTCCTTGCTTCAGAAGCTTTTGTCCGAGATCAGAAACCGCTTTTTGACCTTATTACTGTCGTCCCACCATGGATATGGGCTCGTGACGAGCTGTCAAAGGACAAGGAAGCCATTCTCCGCACTGGAAGTAATGGGGTTCTTCTGAGCCTAGTGACAGGGAAACGATTCGAATTCGAGATGGTTGGAAATGCTGCGTATGGAGAAGACGTTGCCCGTGCCCACGTCGTCGCATTGGACCCTCATGTCCCTGGTAACCGGACGTAAGTAATTAATCGCGAAATAGTTTGGAACGATGCGATTACCATCGCAAAGAAGCTTTATCCAGAGGCCTTCGAAGATGGAAGACTAAAAGCGGGAAATTGTCCAAGTGTTGTTATCAAATGGGATATAAGCGAAGTAAGTTCAAGTCTAAGCTTGCCATTTAAATATATATTAACTCACTTGCCTGCCTATAGACAGAAAATGAGCTTAGGATTAATCCCCAGCCGCTTGAAACGATGATACAGAGTGTTGTTGGCCAGTACCTAGAGCTACTGGAGAAAGAGGCGGCCTGAGAGCAGTGGTGATGTGCCATTATAATACGTGTCCCTGACTTCATTTATAAATTTCATCTAATTCGTCCCCTACACTATAAATAGTTGAAGTATGATAAACCATGAGAATCCTATGAAAACTGTGTTCATATATCGATGGAAAGGACTCGCTGATTCTTCACTCGATACACAGCGTGTTCGAGCCTCCCAAACTGGTATATACCATTACGCAGCAACTTTTTGCCGGCCAAAAGGATCAAAGCACGCTGAATTATCCTTCGTACTATTCACTAAAATTGCGACCGAGCAGAGTAGCAGAAGTATAAAAAATCCCACAAGCATCACAAGATTCCCTAGCTAATAGATGGCTTGATCCTCTGAGGTACTTTCTTCTCAAAAAGCCTCCAACGCCTGTGTGGCAGAAGAAACCAGATATCTCCTAATGACACCAGCTGTTCAAACCACCTACAAGCCTTCACGTCAAAATTTGTATCTTTAATTTTACAATTTGATCGCAGGTTATTAAACTTTTGAGGACAAAGTCTTCTGGCTACATAGATGACTTTCGTTTAGATATATATCATGTTGTAATACTCCAACCAAGTCCAGATTCAGCATCTATACTGTAGATGCAAAGGTTTAACCTAAATTGAGTAGGTAGCTTTAAATCAAAGCCCATAGTTTTTATACGAATGTGTTCTTCAAATGACTATCAGCATGTAGGTATCATCCGCTCTTATGGTCCAAGTTAAAGACACACTTATGTATTTGGAAGGACCATTACCCGAAGCAGGAGCATAATTCGGGGTGTCTCTAGCCTTAGCTTAGCTTGTCGCTAAAATTACGTCGGGATTGGATTAGTTAGTTTTAAAGTTATTTTTGCACGCCTAAATCACTCTTTGATAGCGACTTTATGTTAAGTTTTATCATGCGGTTGTCGTCATAGTTGTCGAAACCTGACATCAGGAACACACCACAGACCAGTAGTGCTTCGAAATGGCATATTAAAGCCCTTTTATCTTTTCACTTTGGTTGTTTCTCTTTTCCCATTTTATATTTTCCCATTGATCTTTTTCTTGACACAAGTTGAAGTCAAGACGAAATGGAACCGCTTATTTTTGTTGTTCGCCACGCTGAAGCGGAACATAATGTAATCATGGATTTCTCGCAACGAGACCCACCATTGACCTTGAAGGGCTTTGACCAGGCATCACACTTGGCGAAGACATTTCCGGAACCTCGCTCAATCTCCGTCGTCCTGACTTCGCCCCTCAAACGGGCTCTACAAACTACCCTTAAGGGATTCTCACAGGTTCTCGCCTTAGATAGCGTTGGTGAAGATGGCCAAAACGGAACCGCTAGATTACTAGTAGATCGAGACTTGCAGGAAACAAGCGATCTACCATGCGACACGGGCTCTGATCGCGATACTTTGGAGAAGCTATTCCCAAACGTTGATCTTACCACGTTGGATAAGGATTGGTTTGTCAAAACCGGCATGTATGCGGCGGATGAGAAGGCTGTCATTCTTCGGGCCAAGACCTTTCGTAAGAAGTTATGGAATATTGCCAAGTCTGTACAGTCGGATCAATCTAGTTCGTCGAGTCAAAGGGCTATTGTGATAGTTACGCATAGCGCGTTCATGCAATATCTATCGCAGGATATGAATCTCAATCTTCCGCAGGCGGGGTGGAATTCATTTCGCATTCAGGAAAAGCCTGATGGCGAGATTGTTTTATTATCTACCTAAGAATGCATAGTATAGTCTGTCCTGTCATATGGTATTTGTGTTTTTGAACGCTCGGATGGACATGAACAACAAATCAATAATATGTCAAATACACTGATTGTATGTTTTCATGTAATATAACAAACTTTGATGTCATTTACAGGTGTAGTTGTATGACGTTACTACTAGTTGGAATATACTCACTACTATGCTCATCAAAGGAAATGGGCTGTGAATTTAGGCCATTGTATATTATTTCTAATATCAGAATGTATTATGATACATATCGTAAATAGCCTAATCGTAGACTGCTTAGTTCGCTGTAGAATACCCACACTCATTACATTCTCAAGACTTTGCGACTTCACTATCTTGTCAACACTTTATTCCGTGAGGTCTCTGTCCAAACGGTTCTCAAGTTGAGTGCCCCACACGCTATTGAGAACAGCTGTTGTTTTAGTCAGGCATAAGTTTGGGTCGGCAGCCTCTGCCTCGTGTTGCAAAATATCTCCTCTGGAATAGACGAGTCTGCGTCGAATCTTGTCTATTAGTGAACAAAACCTGTACCGTGGCCAGGTGGACCTGTGTAAGTAGCCCGGCATCCCCGCTATCGTGCCTTGATAGCATAAGGAATTGCTTGTCTCACGAAATAGCTTATGGACTGGTCATTATGCACGAAACACCCGCAATGTTTAATAATTAACATTGCTTGCAACTGTATTTTGATTGCGCAATACAATGTCCCGCACTAGATGTCCTTTGACGTGGTTCGTGGGGGATGCGGCTGGCGGTGACCGACCGGGAGCACTAAAGAGTCTTCCGCCGCCCCTGCATCTGAATACGAGTATGCTATTCATCTGCAGTGGGTGTGAGCGAACTAGTGTAATTTCTTGATAGGACCGCTCCCCATCTAAAGACTACGTGCCATTACGTGTCTCTTGTCCGAGCCCTGCTGTTGGCTGCAATCTCCTTGATGTGAAATCTTTGCTGTTGGCTCTAGTCATGTTAATGCAAAAGTTCTGCTGTTGGCACAGTGTGCCATATTAGGACCATTACGCACTCTGCAGTGATGTCTCTAATTCCGCTTATCAAACTACAACTGGTCGCTCACTCGAATACCCATACAAACTCTCAAAGACAAAGATGGCACAGCGGGCTGATGTTATGCATGGCAAGGGTCATCTTACACTTTGCTCCTTCAGCTTCCTTATGCGACCTGTCCCCTTATCAGTCCATACGGTTCTGTGACTTATTTTCCATGATTTCACATATCGGACAGGATGCCTAAACATAATCACAAACCGTATCGCAAACTGTAGAGAGTGAACACGGTACTCCTGCCTGCTTAAGAAAGCGATTTTAGCTCCGCTAAAGTTTGAGACCATGATGTTAAATTTAGAAATAATTAAGTCATATGCACTTTATCGTGCTATTGAATGCTAGACCTAATGTTTAAATGTTGCCAGATTCATGTCAATCGCACAACCCCTAAGTAAAGGATGAGAGGATTACAACTCACCCAACAGACGGTTTGCACACAAAGGTTCCCCAGGATCTTTGTGTATGCATCCAACTGTACGTCTAAACACGACCAGCTACTTCTTTCACGATCAGCCGGCCACGTATAGCACAACGTGTTACGCATTGTGCCATGCGGTTTCTAAGTAAGGTATATGCATGCTACACTCACACTCAGGTAAGATTGTTGATTGTATGGTGCATATCACCTCGCAGATGACGGTCCACCAACCACAACGCTACGATCACGACCAGTGCCTTTGTATATGATATTCTGCCGAAATGTAATCTTTACCTAACCATATCAGGTTGTATTAGGGTTCTCACAGTGTGTTTTCCGACGCTGTTGCCGAGAATGCCGAACGTCTGGGCGGTGGTGACATTGAAGCAGTTAGAAACATGGATGTCTGGCTTGCAAAATTTGACGTAATAAGTAACGCCGTTTGATGGAGGGTGATTGCCGTCGATGGACTGCAAAGTAATGTATATACAATGCCACCCTACTTAACCCCACAACAGGATGGAAAAAGGAATTGGTCGTCAAAGGGTCAGCTTTTTAGTTTGCAATGTTTAATGCATGTTAAATAGGAGCCAACTATCTAACGCCACATGAATGGATGGAATGGATGATGGGTGAAAGGCAATCAATGTCCGCCATGTCCTCCGACTGGTCAAGTCTGGTCTGGTTATACTGCAGCCAACCAACCGCTGGAATCCCCAACAGCGACCCGCCGTCAGCACCTGTGAACCTGCTGCTCTCATCCCGTAGTGTCATGTCAGTGCATTTCTGCTCCGTAAATTCTTCATCCACCCTGTTTTCTGCGGGACATTAGAGTGCGGCTAGCAGGTCAGCAGCCAGATGCCCTCAGTCACCTCAACAATGGAAGAAAGAGAGGCAAGCGAGTCTACACGCTTGCTGCCTTCCCAAGATGGCCATGATTCAGCGCTGCAAACCTCGCTCTCGATCATCCCAAATTCACGCCGCACAATCCTCGTTGTGGCTGCAATACAAATTGTTCTGAATATTGGAAGCTATGTTAGTTTTGCAGCCCAACTGGCCATATTGCAGGATATTGTCTGTAAAAGTCACTACCAAGAAGGAGAATCTCTATACATGGACAACGATCGATGCAATGTGGATGCTGTGCAGAGCGAAGTCGCTTTCATTAACGGTTGGAAAGATGTGTTTGAGATGCTGCCAGGTACGTTTGGTGGTCCAAAAAGATTGATTAAATGAGAGGAAGAGTCCAAAGGCTAGCGAGCGATACGCTGACCGAGCTGCCAGCCATTATTCTTGCAGTTCCATATGGAGCTTTGGCAGATCGCATCGGGCGCAAAAGGGTCTTTCTTCTCACCATTGTAGGCATAGGTATGAATGACCTGTGGATGCGAATGGTCTGTAAGTAATTGTCTACCTCTCACACGCACAGCATATTGTTTCATTGTACTGAGGTTTATTAGTGTGGTTTTCCAACGTTTTCCCCATTCGAGCGGTTTGGTTCGGCGGCTTGTGGCAAATCATAGGAGCTGGCGCTGCATCTCTGTCATCTATCTCGCATGTCATGGTTGCCGATGTTTGCCCAAGCGATCAAAGGTAATGGTAGAATTCAATTCTAGCTCTCCAGGTTCACGGCAAAACTGACCATTCCTTCTTCCGACGAACAGAACGACAGCCTTCTCGCAGCTTCAATCGGCCATTATGATTGCTCAATTTATCTTTGTCCCCGTGGGAGGCACATTGGTATCCATCGACCCTTGGATTCCTATGATGATCTCCTCCGTGGCGACTGCTCTGGCTTTCCTTGGAGCGCTGATCTTTCTCCCAGAGACACTGCCGTTGGCAGAACGAGACTCTAGCAGTACTAATGTTATTGACAACCACCATGGCGATCAAATATCACCCACAGGCACCAAACATGGCTTTCAAATTCGGCGGACGAATTTGGTAGCAGGCTCCGCCGCGATGATGAAATGGGTCAAGCAAAACTCGCGACTTGTTGTCGTGATTGTATGCTTCTTCCCATGGAGCATCGGGCAGCAGGCAAGCGGGACTCTTCTTTTGCAATACGCATCAAAGCGCTTAAATTGGTCTTTGGGCAAGGTACGTATATCATCAGCAGTGTCTGTGGATGGCACACATTAACCTAACCACGGAGATATTAGGCTTCGTATCTCGTGTCCCTTGGGGCGGGGATTAACTTAGTTGTGCATGCGGTCGGCATTCCTGCTCTATCTACTGTCTTGTTATGGCGTCTCAAGCTGCACGAAATCGCCAAAGACAAGCGCATTGCCCAGATCAGCGGGTTTTTCCTAGTTCTTGGGACAAGTATCATCTTCACTGCGGGATCTTGGACTATTCTTGTCCTTGGCCAAGTAGTGTATAGTATGGGACTGGCATTCAGCGTCCCTGCGCGAAGCATAGTAACAAGCATGGTCGAAAAAAGGCATCTCGCAGCACTTTATACGACAATCTCGGTGCTGCTATATGGTGGTATGCTCACTGGTGGGCCATTGTTTGCGGGGGCGTTTGGCTGGGGGCTCCGTCTAGGTGGGCTGTGGGTTGGGATGCCATATTTGATATCCTGTGGCTGCTTTGCTTTAGCATTACTGGCAGTTTCAACAGCGCCGGCGGTGGGTAAAATGCCACGTGCGGTGGATAACGAAGATGGAGACGGCGTGGATTCAAGCGGCCCGTAGTCATGACAAGCGCAGATCTTGACGGCTTTATGATATATATAGGAAATCTTGCTTATAGAATACCAGCTGTGCTAAGATCACATCCGTCGCGTTTGCTACTGAGAGAGCAACACTAGCTATGATCATGATGACTGAATGCTCTTTGATGTTGAATGGCCTAGGATTAAGATCCAATTTAGGACCTGAAGGCCAGAGCTGTATGCGTTTATCAGGCATACACGTCTCCCAAGTCCGACCCAAAAACCAACCGAGGAACAGCATTATGAGTGATCCAAGGTCAATTCTAGGGGACCGCAAAGAGAAGAGAGTATTTTAAGCAGCTCCAATAATACAAAGGCTCAAGCCTATTGTCCAAGCCCTTAAAGTGTTGTATAGCAACTGCTCCTCATCGAAATTTCGTGCAACGGCTCGTACTTCAGGATACGGCGAATCCTCGACCTCGCATTCATCTTCCTTGACCAGAAGCTGACATATCATCGGCTAGAAGATGATGGTCTGGCTGATCTGAGTTATCTAGATTGTCTTGGATGTCATTGTCCTAAGAAGGCTATTTCGTTGAAAGCGGCAAATACTCCTCGTCTTTGGTTCCAGTTTCAGACCGCATAGCGGACAAAACAGAGCATATGCTGAGATACTAAGCTCTTAATAGATACGATAAATGGAAGGGGAAAGATGAAGAGAAATTATCAAGGACTTCATATAATGCAGTTGCGCCAGCACTTGGGCCTGCAGATGGCTCCAAGTCACCCACCGCCGCGATGCTTCATAGTCCTCGTGTGGCTTATCAGAGCCTCTTTGAGAAAAGACCGTCTTTGTTATTAGTGTGTCCGGTGTCATTGATCCTTCTTGCTCTGGTGTTGGTGCGGCCCGCAACATCCAACGCCTCAGTGCCTGGTCCTGCGCGCTGTAGATTCACACCCCTCTCTCCACCCAAATCCCACCCCCACAGCCTTTGAGTGACCCCCCTGAATGTTATATCAAGCTGTTGGCTGATGACACCATTCGATTAGAAAGTGAGCAATGAATCCTTTTCAACCTACAATCTCATTCGTCGTCCAGCCTGGCACGGGCTCGGGCTTCTGCACTTGCCGTAGTTAGCCATGGGTGCCAAGTGGTGTCCTTTAAGCGTGGTCATGGTCCGATTCGTAAGGCCCCGAGGCTCTACGCACGGTATGCAGGGCATCCCCTCAGATACCGTATTACCTCGCAACATTCCTTAGAGCAATTGGCTAACTATATGTATATAAATTAAGCGAGAAAATCAAAGAGACCTACCAACGAACGTTGTGAGGTAATACGGTACTCTTCTCGACACTCTGGTTCTTGTCGACACATAGAGTTGGCCAACACGCAACAGTGAGCAGCAACCTTCGTGCATGTCCGGTCTGCTAAAATATCGTTTCTTCTCTGCTATGGTACCCTTTTACTACATCCTCTTGCCATTAGTTCGACGTACATTGTGATTGTCATCCTAGGAGAGTGGTTCTGGATGAGTCGGATCGCCTTTGTTCCGAAACAATCTCAGTGATCAAAACGCCTAAAACTAGAGCGCGCACGCAAGGCGAGACAGCAATTGCAACGATGCAATGCCCTACTGGCAGCGATGACAGCTTCGGCCCAAGAGTCAATGTCGCGTGCCGACCCTTTGACTTCACGCTGCTATTTGAGGATGCAGTCTTCATGGCTCTGCCTGCTGCAGTCATGGTTCTGGTACTCCCCCTTCAGTTCCGCAAACTGTGGAGGATGCCGATTGTGACTGCTTCGTATCGGCTTGCAGCGTATAAATCGGCCGCCTTGGTAATTCTCATCATTTTCTATCTGGTTGCTCTCGCACTGCGTGTCCAATCAAGCATTCTACACACTCGAATGGCCATTGCTACGGAGGTGCTGTCGGTTTCGTCCAACGTTGGGGCATTGGCTCTTTCGTTTCTTGTCGATCAGCGATCTGTTAAACCGTCAGACGTGTTAGTGTTGTACTACTCAGCATCCACCATTCTCGGTATCCCGCGGCTGCGCACACTCTGGTTATTTCCTTCAGATTATTTGATACAGCAGGTCATATGGACCGTTTTGCTTATCCTTACTGCTAGTGTTGCCACCATTGAATGCTTTGGGAAAACAAAGTACTTGCGGCCCGCATTCAAGAATGGGCTTACATCTGAGCAAATGACCAGCTTTTGGAGCCGCAGCTTCTTTGTTTGGCTGCTTCCCGTGTTTCAAAAAGGATATAGTAATTTGTTTCTTGTCGATGACTTACCTGATATTGACAAAGATATGAAGGAGTCGGCAACCTGGGCTGAACTGGAGGCTGCCTGGCGTCACACTCAGGGAGGCCGCATTGGATTCCGCCTCGTACGAGCGACCTTTAGAGCGAATAGTTGGTCATTCCTTTCTGCGATCGTACCACGGTTGATGCTGTCCGCTTTCACATTTTGCCAACCTTTTCTTATTCAAGCCGCAGTATCTCATTTGAGTGGTACAGCAAACGAGGACGACCATGAGCGATTCGGGCAGGCCTTAGTGGGAGCATTCGCATTGGTTTATTTGGGCATTGCGGTAAGTCAGCTTCCAGTACCTGCAGTTTTAGACTTTTTGTCTCAACAAACTGTGATAGATATGACCACTAACGGTTTTATGTTCCTAGATATCAAGGGCAGTATACTGGCGTCAAACCTATCGTATGCTCGCCAAGGTACGAGCCGGTCTGACAACAAAGATATACCGCCAAACAGTGTCACTTCAATCTCGAGATGTGGAAGATTCAGCCGCGCTTACTTTAATGGGCACTGATGTAGAGAGAATCGTGGAGTCACTGAGATTCTTTCACGAAACGTGGGCAGCAATTCCGGAGGTCGCCATCGGTGTTTGGCTTCTTACCCGCCAGGTTCTCTACGCCTCAATCGCACCAATTGTGATTTGCGTGAGTAAGTGAACACTTTTGGCTATTATCAAAAGCATTTCTGCACCAATATGTATTAACCTTACGTCAGTAAGCCTAGCTGGAACGTCGCTCGTTGCCAAACACTTTGGACCAGCCCAGAAACGCTGGGTGGACTGCGTTGAGAAGAGGATAGGCGCAACGTCCAGCATGCTGAGCAATATAAAGTCAGCCAAAATGCTTGGCCTCATGAATCACTGGAGTCAAGCAATTGAGAAGTTGCGAGCTGTCGAAATTGACGTGTCAGGAAAGTTTCGGATACTGCGTGTCTGGGCCATCATTATCGGTCAGTTACCCCAGCAGGGCTAAAACGACTACGGCTCGACCACTAACCACTGTGAACTGCAGGAAATGTTCCTGGATCGCTGGCACCTTTCGTTACACTAGCCATCTATGCTCTTATTGCTCTTGCCAGCGGCGACCAATCGCTTCTAGTCACTCAGGCCTTCACGTCCCTTGCCCTCATTAACCTAGTGACAGAGCCGCTGCTCATGTTCTGCCAGGCCTTGCCATCGCTCACACAGGCCGTATCTTGCTTCTCACGCATTGAAAAGTTTTTAATAGTCAACTCATCTTCCTGGCACCTGGAATCCCACAGCCCTCTCGAGGAAGATACATCTTCTATGCCCTTGCGTTTTCGTGCTGAACATTCCGGCTCTACACACCTGGTTACATTCCAATCTGCAAACATCTCTTGGCTCCCAAAGAATCATCAAGGGAAAATAGTTCTACACACCCTCAATTTCAGTATTTCTACTGGCTTCACAGCCATTGTTGGGCCTGTAGGATCAGGGAAAACTTCACTTCTAGCCAGCATCATTGGAGAAACTACGGTAGTCTCCGGCGAAATGCAGTCTCATATCACCTCCCGGGTGGCATTTTGCTCTCAAAGGCCGTGGTTGACAAATGATACCATCAAGAACAATGTCATTGGAGAGCTGGAATTTGATCAAACGTGGTTCAGCTACGTTATTCAATGTTGCGCGCTTCGTGAAGACCTGGAAAATTTATCTGGCGGTATCATGACCGTTGTAGGCGAAAATGGCTCGTCGCTTAGCGGAGGTCAACGTCAGCGAGTGGTATGCCGGGCCATAAAATCTTCCAACTTTAAAATATCGTGTACCTGACCCAGTTTCCTAGGCGCTCGCTCGGGCCGTTTATTCAAAACTCCCGACTGTCATCTTGGATGATTTCATTAGTGGCTTAGACCCAAAAGCAGCCAAGACGATACAGACCAGCCTTTTCCACACAAATGGGCATTTTCGCAAAGCGGGCATCTCAGTGATTCTCGCTACCAATGGTTGTAAGTTTGTCTGTGTACTGATTCGTCACCGTGCAACGCAATCCGTTATACTGACATTCGTGCAGCGAGTTTACTTCCTTATATGGACAGCGTAGTTCTTCTTGAAGAAGGATCCATTTCGGATATTGGTTCTTATGAACATATCAGGGCACGAAAACCTGATATGTTCAGATGGGACGAACATACAACCGATTCCAATTATGATCGGGCGAAAGAAGAGAGTTCAGCTGGTCATGAAGTGCAACCACAAGGCTCCAACTCTATGGCATCACAGCGACAGGGCCAGATTGGCGACTCTGATAGAGCTGGATTCAGCAGACAAAGAGGGAGCTGGAGCGTTTACTCGTACTACGGCAAAAAGGCAGGCAAGCTCTCTTTGTTCTTATGGGCAATCTCTACTCTTGTTGGCGCCATCTCCAACTCTTATTCCAGTAAGCCCATGCCGTCAGTGCCTTTCAGCGATAGTCCAACCGCTAATAAACAACAGCATTGTGGGTAGACCGATGGACTTCGGCGAGTGCAGAACAAGGCAACCAACAGCTCGGGCTATACCTCGGAATCTACTTCTTATTGGTGGCTCTTGCTATAATAGGAGTCTTCTTTGAATGCTGGTTAGTTGTACCTAACGTAAACATTCGGCCTCATTGTTTAGTATCGCACATGTTATCTGACCTTATGAGTCCTAGGACCTTTTTCCTTTACATAGTCAGGGACACTGCGATCAAACTTCACACAGATCTGCTGCACGCAGTTGTCAGGTAAAATGGCAATCACGCAATCATATTCTATGTAATTCATTCGCTAATATCGCTGTGAACTACTTTCTAGTGCGCCATTTTACTTCTTCCTCGAGTCAGACCTTGGGTCCATAACGAATAGGTACGATTTGCGAGCACCCTGCCTCCGAATTGCATAAGCTCCGACTTACGCCTTGCCGCTATAGATTTAGCCAAGATATGAACCTCATCGACATGACCTTGCCGTCTCAAGCTCTGCAATTCACTTCCGGTATGAGCAACTCCTTATTTCCAGTCGATTTAGTACGGTCACTCACTAACGATATGCCTGATTCCAGGATTTTCTTGGTGTTTGGTTCAGTTCGTTGTCTTGTGCGTTTTGGGGAAATACCTTGCAGCTGTGGTTCCCGTCCTTGGTGGAGTTCTGTTTCTCGTTCAGCGTTACTACTTGCGAACGTCTAGACAGCTTCGAATGTTGGAAATCGAGGCGAAAACCCCGATGTACTCTCATTTCACAGACACCATCAGCGGCATTGCAACTATCCGGGCGTTTGGTTGGCAGATACCCTTCAGCGACCGCCTGGCAGCCATATTAAACCGATCCCAGCGGCCATTTTATATGCTTTTCTGTGTGCAACAATGGCTAACGCTGGTAGTAGATCTCGTGGCAGGGGCTTTAGCGGTCACCCTTGTCGCGATTGCACTGTCTCTGACCGCCAACGGTCTCGGACCCGGTGCTCTGGGAGTTGCATTAGTCATAACACTTCAATTCAATGGCCTGCTAATCCAAACAATCCAGTCTTGGACAAAGCTGGAGACTTCCATTGGGGCGGTGGCAAGAGTGCAGCAGTTTGTGAACGAAGCTCCATCGGACCTGGGTAGGTTGCCAGCGCCTTCGAATTCGTGGCCTCAAAACGGCAGAGTACAAGTACAGCGCCTCACGGCGGCACACATGTAAGTATCTCACAACCTAGTCTTTAGACCAGAGTGTTACAGTTTAAGTAGGGAGCACATCATCTGATATAATACTGTTAGACCGAGATCTGAAGACGTACTGAAAGATGTCAGTCTCGATATTGCTGCCGGCGAAAAAATAGCAGTGTGTGGGGCATCTGGCAGTGGGAAAACTTCGTTGATTATGGCCATGATGCAGATGATGGATGTTCGGAGCGGACGGGTGGTGATAGATGATATCGATGTGGCAACATTGGACGGGGAAAGCCTGCGCAGCCATCTCAACGTGGTGCCTCAAGAACCATTCTTTATGCCAGGAACCCTCAGATTCAACTTGGATCCCAGAGGCGTAGCCTCAGACGCATCAATTGAGGCGATGCTGCGACGCGTTAGCGCTAGACTCTGGGACAAGCTTGCGATGGGCTCGAATGGAAGCCTTCATGAAGAATTCAAGTCATCCCAATGGTCTCATGGAGAGCAGCAGCTATTATGTCTGACGAGGGCCTTGCTAATCCCCAGCAAGGTCATCATCTTTGACGAGGCAATGAGCAGGTATGGTCCATTCGAGGTTCTGCTATCTCTGCATTGTGCAAATTTGTTAACCAGGATATGGAATCTAGCGTTGATGAGAAGACAGAAGCACTCATGCAGCACATTGTTGAGGCTGAGTTCAAGGATAGAACAGTCATATCCATCATTCACCGATATTCGCACATTGATTGGTTTGACCGTATTGCGGTTTTACGAGAGGGAAGAATAGTAGAATGTGACAGTGCACATGCGTTACTGAGCAAATCTGGGTCGGCCTTCAGAGCTCTTTATATTGCTGGCGGTGAAAACATTTAAATTCTATGTGTTCGTATTGCATAAACAGTCTCTATTGTTACACTAATTAAGACAACTGTTTATTAATATCTTTACTGATGAATGAATAAAAAATTTCTCAGTAAAAAAGTGATGTCAAATTTCAGGCGTAGTTTGCGGCTTTTGCGTCAGATTAAATCCATACGAACCGACAAAAGCTAACCACTTTTTCGGTCCTCATTTCCCTGGACACTCCAAAGCTTCCCCACAAACACGTCTACCTTCTTGCACTCGCATGCATCTTTATTCCCGCAGTGCCACCCATGACTACTGCCCTGCAAAGCCCATGGCAAGGGCCTACTTCCTACGATAGACGCGTAGACCAAAGATGGGGCACACGAGATGTTTGGCAGTGACTTTCTTTCGCAGAACGTTCTTTGTAAATTTGGATTGTCTGAACTAGAAAGCCGATGACCGTTACATGGATTTACCACCTGCTGCTTCCTAAAATCCGTGGCATATCGCGTTGGTGCTCCCACTTGTCTCTCAGCCGTGCCCTGAGCTCACAAGGGATCCGGTCCAGCCAACCACAGTCAAAATGTATTCGAATGTTCACCCTTTTGCTTCTTAAGATACGACGCGGCTACAAAGATCGGTATTAAAGAAGGCACGTTGGACTACAGATACAATGGATAATGCTGTCGACATGAAAAAAAAGAATGAAAAAAAAAGCAAAGGGAATAGATTCAAAGAAGCATTAGCATCATGTCACGCCTCAGTATAATGCAAGGACTAACCTCAATGGTTATCTTTCATCTTTTGTAAGTGTATATGTCAAGTGACGCAAAACGAAGATGGCAGCATCAGGATTTCGTCAATCCCTCATTTTCAGCATCTCAGCTGACCAATGTGTTCTCCGACACTCTGCGTAGCAGAAGCTCAAAGAGAAAAGGGCTATCCGGGGGCGAAAATCCAGTTGCAAAACACGCGAGAGCTTTTTATTTAGTCGAGCAAAGAGAGATAGAGTTTCAGAGCCGCTCTGCCGATAAAACGTTTCTTCGTGGCCTCAAAGAAGAGATTGGGGCTTAGCCGAGAAATGATACTCCTCGGAACCTACCTACAGCTTTTTCAGTACCAGGCCTGTTCATCACCGAAAGGGGATCGAGGTGTGGAGTTGCTCTACCACCAATTCACCGAGCGACAAAGCTTGTCCAAGCAGCTCTTGATGCGCATATCTTACTCAACTTCGTACATCGGCCTTCTTTTGACCACTTATTCCAGTTGGTTTACTCTTTAGAGCCAAGTGAATATAGTTCGAAGGAGAGGCAATTCTTACCACTTCTTTACGCTCTTCTCGCTTACGGGACGTTGTTCTCGCAACAAGTTGAAGACGCTGGCTATGGAGAGATTTTATCTGAGGCGTACTTCATCCAGTTCCGCAAATGACTTGACCGACACTGAAGCCTTGAACAGATCACAATACTATGCGAAAAGCAAGCAGCTGCAAGATATTGCTGAGTGCAAAAGTCTAATTTCCCTGCAGGCAATCGTCATCTTGAATCTTTTTCTTTTATCCACGACCAGACTTTCAACATGCTACACTTACCTCACGACATCAATGTCTATCGCTTTGAGGACGGGTTTGCATTAATCTCTCGATAAGAGCCAGGATGTAATTTCTCAAGAGATTGGTAAAAGACTTTTTTGGGTTTTAAGGTTTCTCATTAACGATGTAGCCGCTGGCATTGGCCTGCCACATCTGCTCGACGGAAACGATATAGGGCAATTGCTGCCGGTGCAAGATCACGACATTGATTCACCAGACAAGATAATGCTCGACCAGTTCAATGACCTTATTAGTCGTGTGTCAGGTTTCAGCGCCTATCAGTCCTTGCATTGGATATTTGATAAGGTCATAAGACAACTATACCCATCAAAGGCCTCGAGCGGCTTCAAAATCTCTGACCCTACGAGTCAAACCGTAGCATTCAGCGCAGTACGGGAGTTAGAATCCGAGTTGGTGCAGTGGGCGAAGAAACTTCCCCTCCCTCTACGGCTTGGAGTAACTATTTCAAGAAGTCCAGTACAAAGGTGAGTGATTTGATTGGCGTTTGATGTGGAATTCCTAACGACAACGACAGAGCCCATTATATGTTGTACCTGACGTATGCCCACACGCAACTATGTCTTTACCGACCATTCTTGCACTACGTTTCATCACATGCGTTGGGACCCGTATGCTCTGTGAGCAGCGCTTTCTCATGTGCCATTGCATGTATTGACGCCGCTCAGAATATTGTAGCACTATGCTTGGACATGTTTAAGCACGGCCTTCTTGCAGGGCCAAATTGGATTGCAATTCATATTCTATTCAGCTCGATGTCATGCCTTTTGTACTCGATACTAATGTCCAGAGCCACATACCAAGCAGAGATGATCTTCAAAGATATATCTAAAAGCAGGAAAATACTGAATTTCCTTGCTAAAACTAGCTTTCATGCTCGGCGAGCGAAGATTACGTTCATGGTGAGATAAGTCAAGGTACGCATTTGCGTTTGATCCGTCTGACTAAATTTTGAAGGTCATGGTGTCCAATATCCCAAGCAACTTCGAAGCCATTCGAGACCGATTATTCGAGTTTGACGTCGAAACCTCCAATGACCTAAATCGTGATTCGCCAGACGACAGTACTCGTCTCAGCGGAGAGTCTTACACCGCTTCATTGGCTCGGAAACCCCTATCAGTCTCATCAAATTTTCTTTTCGAAGAGCCTCCCCCCGGCATTGAATCATCTACAGATAGAGGAAACGGTGGACAGGACGTCCCAAGCCTTGTTCCGCAAACTCATCAGCAGAAACTGGTCGCATTGCACTCACCTTCAACTTTGCCAATTCCAGTAGTACGATCGCCATCCGAGCACTCTCATCAAACTGGGAGTAAAACAACAGAAGAAGCTGAGACCTTGAGCAATGCCCTTTTGGTCAGCTCAGAAAACGCGGAGAAGTTCTTGGAGGCTCGTTCACTGAGTTTGGAGCACGGACCCACGTTTGTAAACTGGTTGGAGCAGGCGGAGTTGGACAGCTCCAAAAGTCTAACGCTTTGTGATGGGTATTCGAACATGTCTCAAGACTGGGGCGATTCCCCGTGTATGGCATCTTACTTTTGAAACATTTATTTACCGCCGAAGATAATTGACTTTCATGTTGTCTATTGAAAGACACCTATCGCAGATTTGCTTTACAATAAGTTTGTTGTTCATAGAGTTAGGGAAAGGTTGGGTCGCCCATGTAGAGCTCATCAATCCTTCAACGCCGTCTACACCCATTGCTTTTGAGATAATTGATAGATGCAGCCCTGGGTTTATACGTGTGTTCGTTACCGCTTTGTTCAATTGTCCTGCTACGTGGGCTTTGGGGTTGAATGGGTAAATACGGAGTACTTCTGATCATGGTTATAGTTTGTTTATTTATTTATTTTATTTATTTTATTATTAACGTCCACTAAGTAATCTAGTTACATAAGTCCTTATCTAAGCACTAGGACGGTAGGAGCTGCTAAGTTTAAATTAAGTATTTGCTACATTTTAATATAATAAAGGAAATAGGGAAATATTAATTTATTTTATATATTTATTTTTATAAGGGGGGGGTTATATAAGCTTATCTCCTTTACTAGCTTTTAAAAGTCTTTATACTTTTTATTATTAAAGAAGTATTAAATATAAGTAGTTTTAAAGTATATTTTTTTTTTAATATATTAAAAAGGAAAAAGGTTATTATTTAATACTTTATAAAATACTTTTATATTTTTAATTTATTATATTTATAAATAAGTTTAGTATTATATTTAAATTTTTTATAATATTTTATAAAATCTTTATATTTAAATTTTTTAATTAATAACTTATATAAAATTAAGTATAAAAAATATAACTTTAAAAATATAAAAAAAGCTTTATAAAGGTTTTATTTATTAATTTTATATAACTTTAAGTAATTATTATTTTAATTATTATTTTAATTATTATTTTATATTATTTTATATTTTTTTTTTATTTATTTTTTAATAAAAGTAATAATAAAGTAATTTCTTAAGTAATAAAAAAGTTTTAAACTTTTTTTTATTAATTAATTAGCTTTTTTATTTTTTAATATATTTTTATAACCTAAGACTTAAATTACTTTTATAATTACTTATAAAAGTAATCTCTAAGTAATTTAATATAGCTTTATATAAGCTCCTTAAGATAAAGTAAAAGTTAACTTTAGTATTTTATTTACTATTACTAAATTATTTAAAAAAAAAAAATTTTTTTAAATATTTAAGTTTATAAAAGTATATATTTTAATTAATTTTATAATTTTAAAAGTATTTACTACTTTAGTATTATAAACCTTTATATTAATAAAAAGGCTATATATTATAGTTTTTTTATAATTATAATATATAATAACTCTTTAGCTAATATTACTTTATTTATTTTATAATTTATTTAAGTAAGTAAAAAAAGTAAACTTAAAAAAACTATTAAGTAATTTTAAGTATTTTTTTACTACCTTTAACTTTAGTAAATCTTTAAAATTTAAGCTTACTTAAATTATTTTATTATTTTTAATAAATAAAAAAAGTTAAATTTTTTTTTAATTAAAGCTATAATATATTATAATTAAGTAAAAGAAATTTTAAAAAAGAGTTTTTTATTAATATATTTATTAATTAAGTAGTTTTTATTTAAATTTATAAAGTAAGCTATTATATAAAGTTTAATTTATATTACCTATACTATTACTAAAGGGACTTTTAATTTTTTATATATAATAAAAAAGTTAATTATCTTTTATATAAAGATAATTACTTTAGTTACTATTTTAAATAAAGGTTTTAAAATTATAATTAGTTTTATTAAGCCTGTTTTTACTTATTTATTTAAGTTTATTATACTTTATTTACTTTTACTAAGTTAAAAAGCCTTTATTTTATATAAAGCTATAGGGGTAATATAAACTTTAGCTATTATAATTATTATATTTAATAAAAAAAAATTTTATATTTTATTTAAAAATCTTAGGAAAATAACTATTTTAAGGGCCTTTTCCTTTATAATTTTAAAGTATTTTTTAAAGAAAAGCTATAAGTTTAAGTATATTTTTAATTATTAAACTAAGTCCTAGGGGGCTATAATTTTTCCTTTAAAGTTTATACTTTTATTATATATTTAGGTTTTAGTTTTATAAAAGTATATAAGTTTAACTTTATTTAAGTTAAAGAAAACTATATTTTTATTACCTTAGTTTAAGGTATTTTTTAATTTTTACTAAAGTTTTTAAATAGTTTTTTTAATATTAACC